>NC_066338.1:2715672-2748286 GCF_022539315.1 Serinus canaria
GAGGACCTGAAAGGCACAGGGCAGTGACAGGGGACCCGGCCGGCAGGAGCCCAGAACCGCACAGGGCTGGGCCCAGGCAGCAGCACAGGGTGTGGGCACCATCCCAGACAGCTGTGGCTCCGAGAGGGCAGAGAGCTGGGAGGCAGCTGAGCAAGGCAGGGCTGGCCATCAGGCTCACCTCCACAAGGAATGCCAGGGCGGGCAGATCCCAGCGTGGCTCCCATGTGCTGAGCAGCCGGAGCAGGTAGCGAGCGATCCGGGAACACAAGGGGATGGAGACACAGCACATCTCCCTGGCAGGAGAAAAAGGAACCAAGACTGTGAGCCAGGGGAACAAACCTCTGCCAGGACTGACTCACAGAGGTCTGGTCTTTCCCCAGCATCATGGAAGGGGCCCTGGCCTATCTGGGAGGCGGCTCCTTGCGGGCACCCTCCTCTCCCAGCCTTTTCCAGTCTGCTTGGCCATCCCTCATTGACAAGGCCCTCTGGGCCACAACCACGGGGACTGTGTGGAGCACCCTGGGCACAGAGCACAAATGTCAGACGCAGTGGGGAGAAGGGGGTCTCACCTGGCCAGCAGACCCACAGCATAGTGGTGGGTGTCAGCACACAGCAGCGTGTCCCAGCCACATCTGCGTTCCATTGCCACCACCACATCCTCCTGCTGTGTTCGGCAGAGCAGGGACTTCAGAGTCTGCACTGCAAACCTGTGTGCAGAGCAAAGCCCAGGTCATGCTGGGAGCACTGGCTCCTTCACAGGGACGTGGCAGGGACAGGAAGAGTGGGATGGAGCACCTGTTGGGGCTGGTGGCAAGGCCATGTTGCTCCTGGCATCCCATCCAGAAGGTATCGACCTCCTCTGGCATATCCAGAGTGTTGAAGAGCACTTGGAAAAGCAGATGCACAAAGAGGCGGGGGAAATACACCGTCACCATATGTGGGACACAGGGCATCTGGAGGAACTTCCACATCACCACAGCTGCCTGGAAAGGACAAAGCCCCCCTGAGACAGGGCTCAGTGCCGAGGTGTCTGTGTGGCAGGGCCTGATCAGGGGAGGGAGAGGCCAGGAGAGACTGTGCAGAAGAAGCACAGGGCCTGGTGCCCCTGAAGCTGCCCCGAGGCCAGGTTTAAACCCAGTCCCTGAGGCAGGGAGATGCAGTGGGTGAAGGAAGATGGAGAGCTGCTGGAGAGACGGCCGTGGGGCCAGCAAAGGCCAGTTGCAGAAACTCACAGCCAGGGCAAAGACACCCGTTTTGTCCCCATCCGAGGTGCACATGCTGTGCTCTGGCCAGCTCTCCAGCACATCCAGGATTATCAGCAGCACCAGCTCCGCAGTCCTGGGCGAGCACATGATGCTCTTCCACATGGTCAAAGCAGCTCTGTGGGGTTAGAGCTCTGTCTCAGGGGGCTCTCAGACACAGTAAGGGGCCTGGGCAGCAGTGGGGATCTGAGCAGGCTTCCAGCTCTGCCTCTGCCCACTGGCCCGTTGCCAGAAGCACCCAGGCAGCCCAGCCGTGTGGGGACAGTCCCCTGAGGGGTGGCAAGGGAGCATGGCAGCAGGCTCGGGGACTGACGTGCAAGGGCTGGCAAAGAGAGCAGCCAGAGGGCCCTGGAACTCTCTGTTGGTCAGACACCTGGGACAGGCTGTACAGGCTGATGGGCTGGGGAGCCCTGAGCCCTCTGGGCAGGTGGGCCCCATACCTGTCACAGGATGGGGACACACGCAGGAGCGTCATGACTACATCAGCGGGCTGTGCTTCGGTGAGATCCAGCAGGGTCCTGTTCAGCCTGTGCTCAGCAAACTGATTGGCCAGGAGCCACTGGTGGATGTACCTGACCAGGGCGGGCACCTGGAGAAGGCACAGGGAGACTTGGAAAGCTGTCAGAGGGAGGAATGTCCCCAGCTTCCCCAGAGAAGTGCTGCCCTTCCCACCACACTGCCATGGCCTCAAAGGTTTCCAGTGATCAGCAGGCGTGGCTTGGGAGGCCAAGCAATTCCTGGGAGGATCAAACCTGGCCACAGGCTGCTTACTTGCTTTGGATTGGAAAAGCCCTCCTCTACAAGCATATCCAGAAGGGCCGCACTGGTCTTGGTTTGGAAGATGTGCGAATATGCTCTGAGCCCAGTGCCCATGGGGCTGGTCTCTTCTTCCCGAATTCTCTTCATGAATTTGCAAACCAGCTGTAGGAGAAGGGCAGGAAGCCAGGGATTTTGCACGGAATGCTCCAAGCGCGGTGACAGCAGGCCCAGCCCAGGTGGGGATGGCTGCAGGTACCTGCGCTGTTCTGTGGAAGAGGCCACGGGCGGGGTCCTGCTCTTGTGTGCGCTCCAGGGCTGCACCTGGCAAAGAGCGAGCGCAGGCAGAGCTGAGGGGCTGCGGGAGAGGCCGGAGAACACAGCCCAGCCCTGCGCTCCCCAGGCAGGGACAGCCCTGGGATGCCCCAGGAGACGGAGCATGGCCCCTGTGGGGTGTCTGCCCAGCCCCTCTTCCTTCGTGTCCATGGGCATGGCCATTGGGATGGGATGGGATGGGATGGGATGGGATGGGATGGGATGGGATGGGATGGGATGGGATGGGATGGGATGGGATGGGATGGGATGGGATGGGATGGGATAGTGTGGTGCCCAGCTGGCTACAGGCACCAACTCTGTGGCCCAGCTCTACCACTCACCCTCCTGTGGTGGCTTGAGCAGCTCCACCTCTTCAGTCTCCTGTGCGGGGGCAGGTCCAGGGCCTTCTTCCTCTTCTTCCCCCAAGGCCAGCTTGGGCACTCTTGTGGCTCTCTGCTCCATGTCTTGCAGGAGAGATGGCTTGGAAAAGCTCCGAGTCAGCAAGTCCTACGGTCGTGCCTGGAAGGCACCTTCGAGAGAGAAGCCTCGGGAAGGCCACAGGTCAGCAAGTCCTGTGGTCTGGCCTCGAGGTCAGCTGCAGGAACAATGCCTCGGAAAGGCTCTTGGTCAGACACGATCGAACGCGCTGTGCGGGGGCTCCTCACGGCACCGCTCTGTGCTGTCCTGTCGCGTGCTCCAAGCACTGTGGAGTGCTCTTGTCACCACCAGCTCCTATGTCACCACGTGTCACAAAGGGCCCTTGGACACCCCTTCTGTTCCATGGTTACCGAGCTGCACCGTGTCACAAAGCCCCCTGCACACACTGCCCCCTGCCCTGGGGCTGCCCCCAGCTGAACCAAAGTGGCCCAGGCTGGAAGGAATCTCTCACCCCAAGTGTTTAAGCCAGCCCGACAGGGTCTTTAGGAACAGCTCAGACCATCAGCAAACACTGCCCTGCTCTCTGGGCTCAGGGCAGCAGAAGGAGCCCCCAGGGCTGCCGAGGCAGCTGCACTGGGAAGGGCACGGGGCCTTCCACAGAAGCTGGCACGGCCTCCTTGGGACACATCCCAGCTGGTGGCCATCCTAAACCTGAGGGTGTGACATGGACAGGGAACGTGTGGGCCAGGGCACGAATGCTGCTCTGACCACTGTGCCCAGGGAGCACTGACATCAGCAGGTGTGGCAGAGTCCCTGCCCAAGCAGACTGGCCGCCCTCCGAGCCCTGGCAGCGCTGGTGCCCATCTCCTGCCCCACAGACCTGTTCCCCCAGGGGCTTCTGTGCCAGAAGGAGCCAAAGCCCATGTGCATTGGGAGCTGTGCTCCTTCCTGCAGGGGCTGTTGGCAGGAGCACCTGGAGCAACTGCTGGCAACACTTGGTCTTGGTCAGAAGCTCTCACTCCATGCTGAAATTATTTTCTCATTGAAGTAATTTCCTTTAGCACAGAAACACCTTAGTGGTGAAGGCACAGAAGAATCTGGAGTTTAAGAATCCTCACTTCAGGAAAGCTTTACTTCCCATTGCTCAACTCAAGTGGTTCCAAAAAGTTGCAAACTTCCCAAATTTATTGGGATGGCCTGAGAAGGTGAAGAGTTGTAAGTTTGCTTCCCATCTCAAAGCAGCAACTCATTTACCTTAACAACATCCACTGAGAGTCACTTTACAGAACATAACACTATAGAGAGGAAAAAAAAAAGGCCATTCTTTGGTTTGCAAACAGTTTTCTATGAAGTCATGATAATATCCTATTTCTCTTAAGGAATAAAAGCTCTCAAGAAGAGAAAGTCCACTCAGTGTTACAAAAGTAGCCCAAACAAATGAGTAGATGGCAAAAGGGCTAATCCTCCCCAGGGTACAGATATCGAAGTAGACAGTAAAGTACAGCTCTCCCTTCTTGTTCCCTGCAGGAGAATCAGGACCATGAACAGGATGAGTCACAGATATTCTTTCTGCCCTCCATAACCAAAGCTGTGCCAAAGCACAGATGCTGCCTTCAAACTGACTCAAATTCCAGCCTAGATCTCTCACCTTCCAGACAACTCCTTCCCCAACACCCCACCAATACCAACCCTCCGAAACTCCAACACAGGAGCCCTCAACACCCCACCAGGACCCCCAGCTGACCCTGTCCCTCCACAGAGCTTTCCCACCCTCCAGCAGACGCCCTGGTTCCCTGCAGGTGCCATGGGATGGCACTCAGGAGGATCTGCTCCAAGGCCTTCCCCGGTGGCAAGCTCAGGCTGCCAGGCCTAGGGTTCCTGGATCACCCTTCCCACCTCACTGGGAGCTCCCAGGGAAGCACTTTCCTTGAGAAGCAAGCCCCTTTCCTCCAAAGGCATTTCCCCAAATGTGTAGCTTTCCTGGGGAACACCAACACACTCTTAAGAAAAGCTGGCAAGGCTGAATGCTCCAGCTCTAGCTCCTATTCCCCCAAGTGTGTTTCCAGGTGGAGGTTCGGAGGTGCAGCCCCAGGCCCTCTACAAACACAAGCTGCCCACTGCCTCTTCACCTGCCTCAACTCCTGCCTGTGCTCATGGCAGGAACACCAGGCTGTTCCCAGCCAGAGCCCAGAGCGCTGTCCCCACAGGACACTCCTGCCAGCACCTTCCAGGACTCTGCTGTGCACACAGCGCTTTTCATGCCCACTCCCAGCAGGCTTTGGAATGCAGAGCACAACCTGGCTGGCTCTGCCACAAGCACCCCCCAAATACAGACAGAGGAAGAAGCAGCAGGGGTTGTTTTGTGGCCATGCCCAAGAGAAACTGGAAAGAAGCCCTGGCTGTGGTCTCACTTGGTTGGGTTTCTGACTGGGTCTGAGCCTGGGGCTGCCATTCCTCATTGTGGCGACCAGAACCACACCCTGGTTTCCAGCACTGCCTGGCAGCGCTCCGGGCACTGGCACAGTCTTGTGTCTGAGTCTTGGGCACTGTGCTGCTGCTTCATTTGCTCTTTGGCACACCCAAAGCTCTCTGTTAAGCCCAGATGGTTCCTGGTTCTGCCCTCTTCCTGATCCTGTGCAGGGATGGAGTAGTGCTGTGCTTTCAGGAAGCTGTTCTTGAAACCTTCCAGCATTCCAAGCCCCTTTGCCCTCCATGGATGCTTGCCATGGAATCCCTCACAGCTGGATTCAGAGCATCCTCAGGATGGCTCTTCCAAAATCCAGGGACTCCAGGGTGCTCAGCAGGATCCACAGTGTTGTGGAAATGGACCTTCAGCACAGGGACCTTTCCAGCCTGACCTGCCCTCACTCCTCTGTGTCTGTGCACAAAACACGGCGTGGAAGAGAACAGCAAGAGGGGCCTGTGTGTCCCAGGGCTCCGGATTTGCATCGCTCCAGCTCCACTGAGATGTGGGTAAAGTGAAGAAGCCAAACAGTTTATTAATAGAAGGTGAAACAAAGGGATGAGCTGGGAGGGAAGAAAGGGGATGGGCAGGGTGTGAAGGCTGGAGGGAGGGAGTTGTCACCAGGGAGGGAGAAGGCAGGAGCTATGGGAGCTTCCCACAGGCTCAGCTGTGCCAATCATCAGCTGTGCCTGGAACTCCAGCTGGTCTCCTCTGGTCTCCAGGTGGTCTCACCTTCCAAGGGATCTGGAGGTCTTAAAGAGACACTGGTTCTTGTGAGCCAGAAGATGAAAGTAGTTTTGCAGCTCTTCCCTCAAACATCATCTGTATAAATGTGCTTATATAGGAAGGGATGTCGTTTTCACTCAGGCCTTGAAGGGCTGGAAGAGAGAGGAACAGAGCCACAGTCAGAACCTGGATGTGCAGGAATCCAAGGAGACCGTCTTGCCAGGGCCATCCCACCCAACTCTTGCCATGGCCACAAGACAGGAGGGGCCAAGGGGATCAGCTGCAAGGTGCTGGCCATGAATCCCCTCACCCATGTCCCTGAAATCTCTGTGTGCTCTGCCCACGCCACCCTCGTCCACACAAGGAGCGAAGCCCACTGCAGCCAGGGCAGGGATTGCAGCTCCCTGCCCAGGCATTGCAGCTCACCCAGCCAGCCCCCGCTGACAGCCCACTGCCCTCACTCACCCTCGTGGAGGGCCTGGAACTCTTCCTTCTGCCCATCAGGAGCAGCCTGGCCATCCCTGGGAACATAGGCTAACCATACCTGAGGCTGCTGTGGCTGTTATACACTTTGCATTATGGCTTAATAAGGTGAGGAATTAATGGATTTTTAACTTCCTCTGGAAGGCAGGCACATGGATTCAGAGCTATCACACACTAACTGTGTGTTTTTGGAGTATTTTAATAATGGTACTTACTGTGAGGAAATGACACTAGGGGAAACTTTCTCTCAACCCTTCACCCAGCTCTTTGAGTCTGCCCCATCAGTTTTCAAAGGGTTCAGATCCACTCTAAATGCTAATGATATCATACTGTGGTTGGTGTAGCTGATAGGCCTGTTCTATTTAGCATTCAGAGATAAGGGAAGATTAACCTGGATAACCACGCTGACACCTACCCCAGGGACAAGGGATGCTGCTGCCCCACAGCCCACCTCAGAAATGAACCACTCAGATTGGGTTCTGGTGAAGGAGATGGGCCAGATGCTGAAGGAGTACATTTCCCCAGCTGGTGAAAACCCTCCCTCTGCCACAAAGAGAGAAAGTCTGATGGTGCAGCAGCGGAACCCACAGATGTTACAACCGTCCAGGTTCCAGCTGAACTGCAAAGGCAGTAACAGCCAGCAGCAGTCACCCCTGCAGAAACAAGGAGGTCTAAGATGAAATCAGAGCATCCAGGTAAGGATAAGAATGGAGGGCCCTCACAACCCACAGGGGAGCCAGTGGTTGAAATCATCACTGATGTACAAAAGTCCCTGTGAATGAAGTGCACAAGGACATTGTACGCCGGGGATGTGAGGCTTAAAAAACCTGGTGTTTTCGGGTCCGGGACCTTATGGGTACAGGTGTGCAACTGGATGGTGGTGAGGCAAGGAATTTGGGACCCTTGACCCAGGACTCAGGTATGAATCAGGTATTTGTATTGGATCCAGGGTCCCTTTCCCTCAGGGAGCAGCTTTTAATGAGTGTCAGAGAGAGGCTTGTCCACAGGGAGAGAATGCAGGGGCACCACCATAGAATGTGCTAGAAGGCGCTCGAGGAAGGGATCCAACAGCTGAGAGAAGTGGCAGTATTGGAGGTACTCTTTGGGAGGGATGGACGGCATGACAATGACCCTGACAAGGTCAGGTGCACAGGGCAAATGCTGTGGAGTCTGGCAGATCTGGGGCCATGTCAATACACCACCTTCATTGCAACGATTAATGCTGATAATAACCGAGAGACAGTGGGCTCTGTCACCAACAACCTTAGAAATTGTGAGAGTATGATCAATGGCCTAATGCAGGCTCATGTCTCTGCTATGATTAAGAGCCTAGAAGAAGAGATGAGGTTGGAGGGAGGAAGAACAGTTCCCACATGGCACCAGTGCGAGTCACAGGCCCCAAAGTCACACCCCAGTCTTCCCCAGCTAGAGAGAGAGGCTACACCCCAAGGGCTGACCTGGGGTTCTTTCTGTGTGACCATGAGGAAGACATGGGAAGGTGGGATGGGAAACCCACTTCTGTCCTGGCAGCACGGGTGTGTCAGCTCAAGGATGGAAACACTAAAGGAGGGAGTTCCACTAAAGTGAAGGTAGCCTCAGCCTCCCATGTCCAAGGTACTGGGTATGATCTGTCAGATCCCCTTGAAGGAACCTCTGCCGTGTATGCCCAGGAAAGAAATGATAACCAGGGTTAGAGGGGCCCTGCCTCTAGCTGGGAAGAGGCACAGCCAAACCAGATCTTCTGGACGGTGTGCATCTGATGGCCTGGCACATCATAGTGTGTCATGGTTTGAGCTTGGCACAATGCCAGTGCTTTTATGAGAATACTTCTTTTCTTGGTATTTACTGTGAGATGTGATTAGAGACAGAGCAGAGCAGGCTCTAACTTAAGAAAAAAAAAAAACTTTATCAACTTAAAATTACAAGGAAAAACACACAGAACACAGGATGAAAACTTCCTAAATTTTTTTTTCTTCTTTTTACTAAATTTTTAAATTCTGTTACTACTTTTTAGATCACTCGCTCTCAGTCTATCACTACTTTTTAGATAATCAATTCTCAATTCTTCGAGAAGAGAGGAGTCTCTCTTGCACCACAGACTTCACCCTGGAAACAGTCAAAATTTTTGTGTTTCTGTGTCACGTGTGGCACTGCTTGGAGAACTTTTTGCTATCGTGACTTCTTTTTTCTATGTTCAGTGCTCTCATTACTGCAGATGGACTAGAGTTGCTTCTAGGGTTTTTCTTTTTAAGGATGCTTTGTCTAGTTCTAAAAAAGAGCACAGTCTCTCTCTTTTTGGGACACCTCTCTCCCCCAATTTCACCCCCTGGGGCTGAGGGGTCTCTTGAACAGAGATCATTTTCTTCTTTCTTCTTCGAAGACGGAGGGCACCACCACCACCCTCCTCACCTGTTGTCTCTGTTCACACACTTTCACATCACCGCACTCTCCTGGCTCTGAGCCATTGCCTCCCCCTGGAATGCAGTCTTTGTGTTACAGGAACTCAAGGGTTCTGTCATGGCTATTTAAGAAAAAGTCTAGCCAAAGGCTACTCTATCATCTCCTCCCACCTAGGATTTTTCTCAACTTCTTTTAATGTTTTTACTTGCCTATTTTTTTGCTATTTCGCTCTATCTCCTCAACTTCAGGAAGAATCAGCATTTGCAAGGTTTCTATCATCCCAAGAAGGGTTAAAAGTCTCAGGCTCTGCCGGTTTGGTTCATGAACTCTCACGGCTGGCTGCCCTGCTGGGCACCCCCCCCCTCCCCTTCTCCTTCACGCCAGCCGCGCTATCACAGGCGCAGGCTGCTCTCTCTCTCTCTCTCCCTCCGGGGTGGGGGGAAATGGGGGATGGCTGCCCGAAGCCCTCGCAGTGCTCTCTTCCACCCTTCGGCCCAGGCCTGGCCTACCTCCCTCCGGCCGCATGGCTCCCCTCTCCCCCCAGCTCGGAGCCGGGCAGGGGAAGGTCTGCTCTCTTCCAAGACCGGAACCCAAAGAGAGTTTTTCTTGGGAGTTCACAGCTTTTAACTCTCTGTGTTCTCAGAGGCGTATCTATGCTTTCAGTGGACAAACTAGGTGTCAATAATAAAATTTGAACACTGATTGGCAGGACTACACTATCTCAAAAAAACTTCATTTCTTCTCAAACTACGACATAGTGACAAATATACAATGCCTTAGTTGATACTGGTGTGCAGTGTACCCTGATACCATCAGGACAGGTTGGGGCAGAATCTGTATCCATTGCTGGGGTGACGGGGGGATGGCAGCAATTGACCCAGTTGGGAGCCCAGGTGAGCCTGACTGGGAAGCAGTGGCAGAAACATCCTATTGTGACTGGCCCAGAGGCCCCGTGTATTCTGGGCATAGACTTCCTCCGGAATGGCTATTACAAAGAACCAAAGGGACTCAGGTGGGCTTTTGGCATAGCTCCTGTAGAGGCAGAGAACATTAAGCAGTTGAACACCTTGCCTGGACTATCAGAAAACCCATCTACAGTAGGACTCCTGAACGTGGAAGTGCAGCGAGTGCCAATTGCCACCTTGACTGTGCACCGCCATCAGTGTCAGATGAATCAAGATGCTGTGATCCCCATCCACAAAATGATCCATGAGCTGGAGAGCCAAGGGGTGGTCAGCAAAACCCACTCACCCTTCAACAGCCCCATTTGGCCTGTGTGCAAGTCTGACAGAGAATGGAGATTGACTGTGGACTATCATGGCTTGAATGAAGTGACTCCACCGCTGAGCGCTGCTGTGCTGGACATGCTGGAACTCCAGTACGAGCTGGAGTCCAAGGCAGCAAAGTGCTTTGCCACTGTTAACATTGCCAACACGTTTTTTTTTCCATTCCTCTGGAAGCAGAATGCAGGCCTCAGTTTGCTTTCACCTGGAGGGTCATGCAGTACCCCTGGAACTGACTGCCCCAGGGGTGAAAGCACAGCCCCACCATCTGCCATGGACTGATCCAGGCTGCACTGGAAAAGGGTGAGGCTCCAGAACATCTGCAGTACATCGATGACATCATTGTGTGGGGGAACACGGCAATGGAAGTATTTGAGAAAGGAGAGAGGGTCATCCAGTTTCTGCTGGAAGCTGGCTTAGCCATCAAGAAGAGCAAAGTCAAAAGACCCGCCCGAGAGATCCAGTTCCTGGGGGTAAATTGGCAAGATGGACGGTGTCAGATTCCCACTGAGGTCATCAACAAGATCAATGCAATATCTCCACCAACCAGCAAGAAGGAAACACCAGCTTTCCTAGGTGCCATACGGTTTTGGAGAATGCACATTCTCAAGTACAGGCAGATCATGAGCCCTCTCTACCTGGTCACCCACAAGAAGAACAATTTCCACTGGGCCCTGACCAACAACAAGCCTTTGCCCAGATCAAGCAGGAGATTGCTCATGCAGTTGCCCTTGGCCCAGTCAGGACAGGACCAGAGGTGAAGAATGTGCTCTACTCTGCAGCCAGGAACAATGGCTTGTCCTGGAGCCTTTGGCAGAAGGTGCCTGGGGAGACATGGAATCCCACTTTGGCCATGAGCACATGGTTGAGGTGGATGGTTTTTCCACAGGAAAGAAAAGCACAAACTCCAAGTGTTTATGAAGAAGATGAGAGGTGGCCACCCATGGGCCAAGGCAGCCAGAGCTGTCTCTCCTGGCACCTTTCATCTGTGGAAAATCTTTGGATATAGGGATTTTTGGAGGTGGAATCTCAGTTTTGGTTGTGGTTGCCTGGAGTGGAAGAAGAGTTCTTTTCATGAGGGAAGCACAGAGCCCCAGTGTTTCAAAGGCAGATGAGAAACAGCCCTCAGAAAACCAAGGCCAGCCAGACTTGTGTCTTCTCGCAGGTTTTTTCTGGGAGAAATCCTTGGATATGGGAATGCTGGAGGTGGATTCCCAACATTGGCCATGAGGACCTAGATATGAAAGGTGCTTTTTCCCCATAGGAAAGAAAAGCATATGGTCCCAGTGTTTCAAAGGCAGAATAGAGGTGGACTCGGGGTGGCCAAGCCAGCCAGATCTGTCTGTCCTGGCAGATTTCATCTGGGAACAATCTGTGCATATAAGGAAAAATGGAGAAGGAATCCCAGTTTTGGCAATGGATACCTGGAAAGCGGGACAGTTCTTTCCATAGGAAGGAGAGCACAGAGCCCCAGTGCTTCAGGGGCTGATGAGAAGCAGCCCTTGACCTGCCAAGGTCATCCAGACCTGTCAGGTGGCCCCGAGAAGGCCAAGCCAGTCAAACAGTCAAGACCTGTTCCATGTTCCCTGGGTTCCACGGGGCCCCACAGTATCACAATGGTCTCCTTGGTTCCATGAATCCCTGTAGTGTGACAATATTCCCCTTGTCACAATGTTCTCCTTGCTTCTGTAGAGTCACAATGGATCTTTGCTTCCATGAGGTCTTGCAATGTCACAATGGCTCCTTGCTTCTATGGCCCCACATCTTCATCCTTGTCCCTTGGTTCCATAGGGTCCCTGAGTTTCACAACTGTCTCCTTGATCCTGTGAGGCACCAGAGTGTCACAATGGTCTCTGATTCCATCAGGTTCCATAGTGTCACTAGGGTGTCCTTGGATCTGCATTGCCACAATGGCCCCTTGGTTCCATGAGTTCTGTACTGTCAGCAATGGATTCTTTGTTCCAAGGGGGCCTTGATGTGTCACAAGGGCTCCTTGGTTCTGTGACATTCCAAAGTGTCATGTACAGAAAATCACACTATGGAAAGCCAGTGTTCATAAAGGAGACAGAGGAGTCCTGCAACTTTATTCCAGTAAAGGGAAGGAGTCCACCAGGGCACACACCCACGGGGTTTTCTCTCTCGAGGTTCCAGAGGGTGCAGCCTCCTTTTATCCAAACTCCTGGCCACATGTTGCCCTCTTCCTGTCCCCATTGGCCAAGAGGTACTGGGAAGGTTCAGCCTTCCCAAACCAGCTGTCACATATTCCCCTCTTGAACCTGTCATTTTACCCCAAAGTTCATAAACTCAAGCTCGTGCAGACCCACGTGTCTGTTTCAGGAGCCAAGCTGTCTGGGCTCTGTAATAAAGGTAATGGAGACATTAGGACCATTTCAAAGATGTTAACACCAAAACCTTCACCCATCCAAATGTCTGTAAAGAATCTTCCCTATCTATCAGTCACAATGGACTCCTCATTTCCATGGGGCCCCACTGTGTCACAAGGGCCCCTTGGCTCCATGAGGTTCCCCAGTGTCACCCTGGTGTCCTCGGATCCACATTGTCACAACTGACCCAAAGTTCCATGAGGTTCCCCAGTGTCACCATGGTCGCTGTCAGAGGCTGGATGAGATCAATGTCCTCAGACACCTTGGGATGAGCTGTCAGTCAGTCACACAGTGGGGACAGCGCTGAGCCAGCCCTGACTGCCTGAGCAATCACAAATCCCACCTGGGGAGAGTCCCACAAAGGCCCAGGGGCTTAAAAACACAGAGCACAAGGTCAGCCCCTGGTATGGACCCTGCCTTCTACTGGGGTTTGGGTCTCACCCACACTGGAACCCCAGGAACTTGGAGCCATATGCGTGTCCTTCTGTCTTTCTGTCTCTCTCTTTCCTCTCCTTCTAATGCTCTTTCTATGGAACATTTTTGGGTACCTCAACAACCTAATTGTTTAAAGGTTTCCAGGTTCAATGGGCCAAGTTAATGAAGTTCCTGCTATGATAAGTGTTTTATCTTGAATTGGATGTGACATTGAATCCTTTTCCAAAGTTTCTTGGATTTTTGTACTTTGCCAGTAAAATGTTCTGTCATTTTGACGTCTTGAGAATATCTGGTTGGTATTTCTCCTCTGCACCAAACTTGAGTAAAGGAGCCTTTGGTCACCCCCAGCATTTGAGTGTTCTGGGGTGCCAGAGCCCCGCAGGCTCCCAACAGCCTCTTGTTTCCATGAGGCCCCGCTGTGTCACTCTGGCCCTCGGTTCCCTGAGGATCTGGAGTGTCACACGGGTAGATGGCGTTTGTCCTTGCTGCCCCTGACATCCCCCTGCCCCACAAAGAGCCCCAAGCCAGCCGTGAGGGACAGGCCCTGCTGGCACAGGCTGGGCTCAGGGCTTGGCCTTTCTGCTTCCTGCAGCCAAGCCAGGCCTTGCTCAGCATTGCAGTTCCCTGCCCACAGCCTTGGGCTCCCTGCACTCCTGGCCTCAAGGATCTGCTCTCAGCACTCCCTGGGCAGCCTTTGGCACTCCCTGCCCTCCCTGGGGCCCAGCCGTGCTCCAAGGCACTTGGAGTTTTGCTGCTGACTCCTTGAACGGCTTCTTCATCCTTCTCTCAGTGCCTGAGGCTCCTGGACCCAGCCCCAAATCCACCGTGGGGCTGATGAAAATACAGAAAGCCCTCAGGAGCTCTTTGTCTCCCATCCATTGTCTTTGAGTCTCTGCTATAAATAAGAAGCTTGACTATGCCAATATTCAAGCAGCAATCAATTTATTAATTAATATGGTAAAGTATGAGCAACACAGCGCTGGGTACAGTGGGGGCAGTTCTCCCTCCAAGTGCACACTGATAGTTGGGGCTTACAGGTATTTATAGGGGTACTCATAAGCTTTCTCAGCCATTTCTATTCCAATTTTAACTCATCAGCAGTTTCTATTTTCCAATTTTTACATCACAATTCTATACACTATTGTGATTTACTTTTTCTCAGGATACGTCCCAAAAAGGAGGATCTCCAGATGGTGGTGGTAGTTTCTGAAATACTGATCCTGGTTTCCGCAAGAATAAAGACAAATCCCATCAGGTGAAGTCCAGCTCCCCAGATGTGGCTCCACCTTTTTAATTACACTGACTATAAATCTCATAACAGTGATGTCCAGCTTCCCTTGGTCAAAATTATAAATCCTTGAGATGATGTTCATCTTCTTTTCTCAAGCTGTTTTTCTCTGTTTTGTTAAGGCATGAGATAAGCATATTTCCTTTATATATTACAAAGATTTAGTTTCAAGGATACAAGCAATATTCTAAAATTATACTACAAAAAGTTATTAATGCAGCAGTCTTTAATGCCTGACTACAAGCAAAGATCAACATCCTTAATGCTTTAATTCAAATGCTCCTAAATCAACCAAGGTTAATTGCAAAGTAAAGAGAGGTTCAAAGGCCTTCTTCCATGCTTTACTTTCCTCAGTTATTATTAGAATTCACAGCTGTCCCGTTGTCTGCCTCCACACATATCACAATCACAAATACACACATTGCCTGTCTGTACCTGACACGAAACACAGCTTTGTATTTCACACTGAGGAGCACTCGGGAAATGTCACTGCAAGGGCAGTGTTGATCAGCCCGGTGCTTCCCCTGTGCTGTGCCTTACAGCGCTGTTAATTTTATTCAGCTTTTAGAGCCTGCCTGTGAAGAGAAGCCCCCCAGGAGAGCAGAGGCTGCTGAAAGATCTGACATCCTCGCCCTAAGCAAGGGATGGAACAGCACAGACTGCTGAAAAGATTCCACCTGATGTCAGGGCAGAGAGAAAGCCAAAACAGTTTAACTGGGTATTTGGTGGTGCATGTCTGTATAAAAGAATGCTCTAAAATGTCAGCTTCCAATAAAATGCCCTTGGCTGAGGTTTCCTGTGCTGGTGAGAGTCTTTTAGACCCAGCCTTCTCCTGAGCTCTCTGCTGTTGCAGTTCCATGGACAGAGGCTGTTGTCTCTTACCCCCTCCCAAGGGCAGGCTGGTGTTCAGCCATCTCCAGGACAGCAGGGCCCCATCCCACGTCACTGTGACTTAGGAAGGCAAATTCCATCACTCCAAATATCCCCCCTTGGCTCCTTCTTGCCAGACATTTGGCCCTAGCACTGGGGTTTGCTGCTGGTTGCTGTAGGAAAAGGGAAAACCCTGTGAGATTTTGGGGCACATGGAACCAAGAAAACCCTGTGACACTGTGGGGCCTGATGGAACCAAGGGTCCTTTGTGACACAGAGGGGCCAGCATGGAGCCAAATATCCATTGTGAGAGTTTGGGATTTGTGGAACCCATTGTTCATTGCAACAATGCGGATCCAAGGAGAACGTGGTGTTGTTCATTGCTTATGGAAAGCTTTTGCATTAATCATGGAATCATGGAGCCCATTGTGACACAGCAGGGCCCGTGGAACCAAGGGGCCATGGTGACACTTGGAACTAAGGATACCGCTGTGGAGTATGGAACCTCATGGAACCAAAAGTCCATTGTCACAGAGCAAGGCCTTGTGGAACCATGGAGTCCAAAGGTCTAAAACATTTCCTGCACAGTTCTGCCTTGGGTTAGGGGGATGTTATTGGTGGCAGCTTGGTCTCAGCACACACTTGAGGAGTGTGTCTGTTTTCAGTGGGAAAACTCAGGAGTTGCTTCAAAAAATAAACAAAGGGAAAATCCCTCTTAGCCTGGGTGCAGCCAGCTCTGCAAGCACAGCAGGTCCCAGGGGAGTGAGGACAGACAGGATGGGGCTGGGGAATGTGGAGCAAGGTTGTCCACACTGGGTCAGAGCTCAAGGCACAGCTTCTGTGAGCAGGCCAGAGCTGCTGAGGAGAGACCCTGGGGCAATATCAATCACAGAATGCTGCAATTGTCTCTGTTCCAAAGAGAACAGTAATAAAATACACCCTTTAAAAGAGGAGTGCGTATTTTTAAGAATCTCTTTGAAATATTTCTCTATAACTAGACTAGGAACCCAAAAACCTAGGAGAGCCAAGGGCACCGTTGCAGCTTCAGGCCCAAAAAGTGCAAAAAACAGTGAATTGAGGAGAGCAGACTGGGAGGATGGGACTTCATAACCTGAAGCTGTAACTGGATAATCACCCAAATATGTAAATGGACCAAAACTCATAAAGGTGTGAAAATGTGTGACCCATCATCTATCTTGGGTGTACCCTCAGCTGGGCTCTTGTACTGCCCAAGGTGTATCCTTTGAAGCCCTTTTTAATAAATCCCTACTTTATTCCTGTAACACTGCCCAGCCTCTGTTCTAGGCAGCCTCTCAAGGCATCAAGGCCTGGCTGGCTGGGCCACCTGGGGCCACCTGACAGGTCCAGCTGACCCTGGCATGTCAAGGACTGCTGCTCATCAGCCCCTGGAACACTGGGGCTCTTGGCTCTCCTTCCTGTGGAAAGAACTCTCCTTCTCCTCCAGGTGTCCATGGCCAAAATCAGGATCCTTCCTCCAAATTTCCATATTTGCTAAGATTGTTTTCAGATGAAATCTGCCAGGACAGATGGATCTGGCTGGCTTGGCCACCCAGGGGCCACCTCTCATCTGCCTTTGATACACTGGGACCATGTGCTTCTCTTTCTTATGGGAAAAAAGCACCTTTCACATCCATGCACCCATGGCCAAAGTTGGGAATCCACCTCCAGAATTCCCTATATCCAGGGATTTCTTCCTGACAAAAGCTGCCAGGAGAGACGGGTCTGGCTGGCCTTGGTTTCTGAAGAGCTGGCTCTTGTCTGCCTTTGAAACCCTGGGGCTCTGTGCTTTCCTTCATAATGAAAAAAACTCTCCTTCCTGTCCATGTGCCCACCGCCAAAACTGAGATTCCACCTCCAAAATTCACTATATCCAAGGATCTCCCCCAGATGAGAGGTGTCAGGAGAGACAGGTCTGGCTCTCTTAGACCGTGGTTGGTCACGTCTCATCTTTTTCCAAGAAACTTGAACTTTGCACTTTTCTTTCCTCTGGGAAAAACCATCCACCTCAACCAGATGCTCATGGTCAAAACTGAGATTCCTCCTCCCAAATTCCCTATGTCCAAGGATTGCTCTGTGACAAAAGCTGCCAGAACAAACAGGTATGGCTGGCTTGACCTCTCAGGAGCCTTCTCTCTGTACTTCAGCCTCTGAAACACTTGGGCTCTGTGCTTTCCTTCCTGTGGAAACAAACATCCTAGATATCTTGTCAATGCAGAAATGGCGAAAATTTGGATTCCAACTGCAAAATTCCCTATATCCAAGGGCTGATTTCAGACAAAAGCTGCCAGGGCAGAGAGGTCTGGCTGCCCTTGGCCTCTGGTAGCTGCCTTTCATCTGGCCCTGAAACACTGGCGTTCCATGATTTCCTTCCTATGGAAAAGAACTGTCCTTCTCTTCCAGGCATCCATGGCTGAAACTGGTATTCCACCTCTAAAATTCCCTATATCCAGAGATTGCTCCCAGAAAAAAATCTTCTGTCTAATCTGGCTGTCCTTGGCCTCTGGTGGATGCTGCTCATCTGCCCCTGGAACACTGGGGCTCAGTTGTTTCCTTCCTATGGAGACCACTGTGACACTGTGAGGACCACGTGGAACCATGGACACCATTGTGACACTTTGGGGCCATGGTGACACCGTGGGGCTCCATGGAACCAAGAGATCACCGTGAAATTGTGGGGCCTCGTGGAACCATGGAGACCATTAAGACCCTTCAGGGCCTTGTGTAACCAAGGGGCCACTGTGACACCTCAGGGACTCATGGAAGCAAGGGAACCACTGGGACATTGTGGGGCCCCATGGAATCAGGGGAACAGAGAACAGCTCTGGCTGATTTGGCCTCCCAGGGGTGACCTGACAGGTCTGTCTGATCTTGGAATGTCAAGGGCTGCTTCTCATCTGCCCATGAACCACTGGGGCTCCATGCTTTCCTTCCCGTGTAAAAGACTTCCCTCTCTTCTCAGACACCCATGGAATAATTTGGTACTTGCCCTAAAAAATTTCCGGCATACAAGGGTATGTTGCAGACAAAAACCTGCCAGCTCTGGCTGGCCTTGGCCTCTGGTGGTCACATCTCATCTGCCTCAGAAGCACCAGGGCTCTGTGCCTTCCTTCCTATGGAAAAGAACCAGCCTTCTTCTCCAGGGGCCATGGCAGAAATTGGAATTTGGCTGCAAAAATTCCATCTATCCCATGATTGCTCCCAGACAAAAGCTGCCAGGACAGACAGCTCTGCCTGGCCTTGGCCTCTGGTGCTGTTCTTAGAATATGAGCAGAATGTTTTCATCTGAAAACACCTTGGAGAGGGCCCAATGATCTCCCAGGCTGGGGTTTGCAGGCCTCAAGAACATAACCCATGGAGGTTGATGTGCCTGGTCTCACTTGAGAAGAGACTGAGGACAGAACAGGAGTGGCCTGGCAGGGCTTGAAGGGTGGATTCAGAAATGGTGGAGTTTTTTCTCCATAGTGGGAAAGAGCCAGATAGAGAAATGATACCACAAATGCAGCTGGGGAGGCCCACAGTGGACACAAGAGAGGAACCAGGTACCAGGGCAGGGCTGTGGTGCAACTCATCCCCCAGGGAGTCTGGGTCAGCCCAAGGCTCTGTGTGGGCAGGCAGAGGCAGGCAGGAGGCAGAGCTGTCAGCAAAGGAAGGGGCCAGCCAGCTGGGGCAGCCAGGGGATGAGCACAGCCTGCAGGGACAGAGGCGCAGGGCAGGGACACCGTAGCACAGCCTGGGCTGCACAGGGCACAGCCAAGGGTAGCAGCTGCCAGGCCCTGACAGAGCCAACTTGGGCAGCACTTGGGCCATGGCTGCTGGGCCTGGGCCTGAGCCAGGAGCAGGAGACAAGTGACCCTTGCAGGCCTGGGGCCTCATGGCCTCCTTGTCCCTGCTCAGCAGCCTGGCAGGGGCTGCCCCATGCTCCTGCCCTTGGCATTGCACATCCCCACATGCCAGTGCCCATCCTGGGAAGAGCCCTGAGCAAGGAGGGAGGGACAGGATCTGCCTGGCCAGGGGCTGGGGCTCAGGCCTTGGCCCTTTGCATTCCTGAAACACATCCAGCTTTGCTCAGCACCAGAGACAGCTTTGCCTTATTTGTGCCCAGCTGTAATCCCTGCCTCCAGTGTTTTTCTCTACCTGGAACCTGGGGAGACTTTCTCAATCCTGTCCCTCAGTGAGTCCCATTAAAATTTGAAGAAACTTTGGAGCTTAAATTTAAAAGTTTGAGTTCTTGAGAAGTTTTCTGAACACTCTCTCAGGGACTGAGTCTCTTGTAAACAACACCAAATCCCTGTGAGGGTCATTAAAGTCCTTGTGCTGTGTCTGTGCTGCTGAGCTTCAAAGGAACAGCTCTTCCAGGACCAGCTCCTCTCCCAGCCCAGCAGGGCTGAGGGCTCTGCCTGCAGGCACTGAGGGGACAGGAGCCAGGCAGAGAAAGGCTGAAGGCAATCAGGATTGGGAAGGCATTGAGCTGAGACTTCACTTGGGGAATCCTCACAGCCCACTATGTGGTGAGTCTGTGGGTGCAGGGATAGATCCCCGGTGCTCCTGGAGGGATCTCCTGAAGCTGACCCAGGACAGGACTGATGTGACTGTAAGGATGGCTCTGCTGCCCTTTCTGCTTTGGGGGAGGATGTGATGTAGAGCAGGGCTGCCCTGGGCACCGTCAGAGGGACAGGGCAGGATGGCTCCTGCTGCCAGGGACGGCTGCAGGGGGTGAAGCTGGGGCTGCAGCCAGGGCTGCCCAGGGCTGTCCTGCAGAGCAGGTCCTGCAGCCCTCAGGGCTCTTGGCCAGCCCAGGGCATGTGCCACCTGCCAGGGGCAGCTCTCAGTCTGCCTGCCAGCTCCCCATGGATGCTGCAGAGCAGCTGTGGGTGCAAGGAGTGACTCCTGCCAGGGCAGCTCCTGCTGCTGTGGGGAGGGTGCAGTGTGGGCCAGGGCTGCTCAGAGCTCCAGCTCATGCCCAGCTCATTTCTGAGGGGACTTTTCATGAGCACATTCAGGGCAGGAGTTTCCTGCTTGGGTCTCTGCTTTCCTGAATCTGTGCTCCCACTTTTCCCTGGCTCTGCTTGGTGGCAATGGAAACTCAGCTGTGCAGGGCAGAGCAGGGGCTGAGGCTCTTAAACCATCACCCTGAGGATTCCTGGGCACCTCAGCAAGTGCCTGCACCTGCCCAGCCTCCAGACCCATCCAGCATCACCTTTCCATGGTGCCCAGGCTGGGGGAGCTGTTCTTTCATCCCTGCAGCCCCGAGCAGCTGCAGGGCAGGGCTGGCCCAGGGGCTGGGCTGGGCTCTGGCAGCTCTGGCAGGGAAGGAGCCCGGGGCCACAGGAGCAGCTCGGGCTAGGACAGCTCCAGCAGCAGAGCCGTGGGCAGGGAGGGAGGGAGGCAGTGCTGAGGGAAGCCCTGCTGCAGGGCAGGTGTGGCACCTGCCGAGCCTGCCCTGCAGGGCAGACACTGCCCTGAGCAGCACAGCTCTTGTGTCCCCTCCCAGCCAGCACAGCCCTCAGCCCCGGGGCTCAGGGCCCTCAGTCCATTCTGGGCTGGCAGAGCAGCTCCAGAAATGAAGGGCATCTCTCTGGCCTCTATGTGTCCATTCCCTGCTGACCAGGGCCTGAGGGGCACTGTCCTGCCCTGCTGCTGCCTGGCAGGGGCTGGGCAGGGCTGGGCAGGGAAAGGCTTTTCCTCAGGCCCGGCTCTCACTCCCCTTGCCTTGCCCAGGTGCTCCTGGCATTGCTGAGGGGCTCTCTGGAATGGCAGCTCCAGCTGCAGGGTCAGGCCCAGCCCTTGGGCTCCTCCTGTGCAGGCTGAGCACAGCAATGGGGTGTGCCAGCTCCCTGTGCCCGGGGAGCTCTGGGCAGGGCAGCCTGGGGGCTGGCAATGAGCCCACTCTTCTCAAGCAGTGACATGGACAGGAGCCTTGGTGTGTCCTTGGGATTCCATCCAAGCTGTGAGCTGTCTCCACTGGGGGACAGGAGTGTCTTTGCCAGAGAGGGGCTGAGACTCTGAGAAAGGCTGAGCCAGTTTGCTCTGCTCTGGGTCCCTCTGCTCTCTGCTGTGCCAGGCTGATTTCCACGGGAATACAGGGACTGCCATGGATCTCAGAAAGGGCAGCTGGGGACAGAAGGAGCGACGGAGCAGCTGCACGCACCCTTCACTGAGTTACAGCCAAGGCTCTTGCATTGCACAGTTCTCTCTGATCTCCCTGGGCACAGCAGGAAACCCTCTCAAACTGTCTTTGGCCATCATGGCTCCTTAGCCCTGAGACAGGAGGTGCTGTCAAGCTCCTCTGCCTAAGGACCAGCTTGGGCTCAAGTTATCCAACTCCAGGACTGGCCCCTGTCCCTGTTCCCATGACCCCACTGCTGCAGAGCAGAGCTGACTCCTTGGTGTCCATGGGCAGAGCCCCTGCTCATCACAGCAGCGGGGCCAGATACCAGCAGAGCTCCAGGCACAGGGGAAGGGCCCTGAGAGAAGGAAAATTGGGTGGGACAGAGAGGCAGGGGCAGGGCTGGGAGAAAGGGCTTGGACATTGCTCAGGAAAGTCTGCCCTGACTTGTCATTGTCTCCTCCTTGAACAGCTCCCCATGGCCAGACACAGCAAATGTCCAACAGCAGCTCCATCAGCCACTTCCTCCTGCTGGCACTGGCAGACACACGGCAGCTGCAGCTCCTGCACTTCTGCCTCTTGCTGGGCATCTCCCTGGCTGCCCTCCTGGGCAACGGCCTCATCATCAGCGCCGTAGCCTGCGGCCACCACCTGCACACGCCCATGTTCTTCTTCCTGCTCAACCTGGCCCTCAGTGACCTGGGCTCCATCTGCACCACTGTCCCCAAAGCCATGCACAATTCCCTCTGGGACACCAGGGACATCTCCTACTCAGGGTGTGCTGCTCAGGTTTTCTTCTTTCTTTTCTTTATCTCAGCAGAGTTTTCTCTCCTGACCATCATGTGCTACGACCGCTACGTGTCCATCTGCAAACCCCTGCACTACGGGACCCTCCTGGGCAGCAGAGCTTGTGCCCACATGGCAGCAGCTGCCTGGGCCAGTGCCTTTCTCATTGCTCTGCTGCACACGGCCAATACATTTTCCCTGCCCCTGTGTCATGGCAATGCCCTGGGCCAGTTCTTCTGTGAAATCCCACACATCATCAAGCTCTCCTGCTCACACTCCAAACTCAGGGAACTTGGGCTATTGCTGTTGGTATCTGTGTAGTTTCTGGTTGTTTTGTTTTCATTGTTTTCTCCTATGTGCAGATCTTCAGGGCTGTGCTGAGGATCCCCTCTGAGCAAGGACGGCACAAAGCCTTTTCCACCTGCCTCCCTCACCTGGCTGTGCTCTCCCTGTTCATGAGCACTGCAGTGTTTGCCTACCTGAAGCCCCCCTCCATCTCATGCCCATCCCTGGATCTGGCCCTGTCAGTTCTGTACTCAGTGGTGCCTCCAGCCCTGAACCCCCTCATCTACAGCCTGAGGAACCAGGAGCTCAAGGCTGCAGTGTGGGCACTGATGACTGGATGGTTTCAGAAACACTAAACTGCTGGCCAGTTTCTGCAAGTCATTTGTAATACATTTTGTCTTTGATAATACTTGGGTTTTGTATTTGATTTTTCTTTTCTTTCCTTTTTCTTAGTTTTTTAATATTGTCCAAAAGAAATGCTTTGCTTGTGCCTTTTTAATTTTGTTTCTCTCTACCTTTGCTGTGGCCCCAGACTGTGCCCACAAGCAGCTGTGCCCTCAGTGGTTTTAAGTGATCTAAAGCATCTCCCAGCAAAGTCTTTCCTGGCAATTCCCCTTTTGTTGCCTTCTCTGGAGCTGCAGCAGCAACTGTCTGTGTGCAGAGCTAGGGGCAGGTTAGGGGCAGCACAGAAGCTGTGCTCCTGCTGGCCACACCATTCCTGATCCAGGCCTGGAGCCATTGGCCTTCTTGCCCACCTGGGCACACTGCTGGCTCATGTCCCGCCTGCTGTCCATCAGTGCCCCCAGGACACTTTCTGCCTGGCTACTGTCCAGCCACTCTGTCCCCAGCCTGTAGCACTGCAGGGGTTGTTGTGGCCAAAGTGCAGGACCCAGCCCTTGGTCTTGTTCAACCTCACCTTGTTGGATTTGTTCCCTGGATCCAGCCTGTCCAGGTCCCTCTGCAGAGCCCTCCTACCTTCCAGCAGATACACACTCATGCCCAGCTTGGTGTCATCTGCAAATTTGCTGATGGTGAACTCAATCCCCTCATGCAGATCATATGTTAAGATACTAAAAGGCTTCTAATTCCTATTTTAAAGGGTGTATTTTATTGCTGCTCTCTTTCGAGCAGAGGTGATTGCAGCATTCTGTGATTGATATTGATCCAGGGTCTCTCCTCTGGAAGTATGGCCTGCTCAGAGAAGCTGTGCCTTGAGCTCTGACCCAGTGTGGACAACTGTGGAAAACCCCCCATGGATCCCCTGATGGGGAGATCCCTAAAAAGTTCTGTGCCAGGACTGAGAGACAAACGGGACTTTGGTTTGTTTTTTTGTATTGTACTTGCAGGGAGACCTGGTGAAGGCAGGAATGATGCATCTGACTCATGTTCTCCGAAGGCTAATTTATTACTTTTTAATACTATATTACATTAAACTATGCTATACTATACTATACTATACTAAAGACTATAGAAATAATACTTAGTCAATGCTAAAAACTTATAATGAAAACTCGTGACTCTTTCCAGAGTCCCGACACAGCTTGGCCCTTATTGGCCAAAGAGTCAAAACAACTCACACCAGAATCCAATGAAACAATCACCTGTGGGTAAACAATTTCCAAACCCATTCCACATGAGCAAAACAGGAGAAGCACATGAGGTAAGAATTGTTTTCCTTTTCTCTGAGGCTTCTCAGCTTCCCAGGAGAAAAATCCTGGGTGAAGGAATTTTTTCAGATAATGTGAATGCCACATTTTTGGTCTTCAGGTTGTTGTTTATTTTTTCTCTTATCAGCAGTTCAGCACGCCATCTGCACACCAGACTTAGTGTAGAAAGAGAAAGGCACCAAAAGTCACAAGACACACAGATTCAAGGTCTTTAAAAACTATTTTGTCCAATTAACTCTTTCTACCTTTCTACCAATAACTAAATATTTGCCTATTCATGCAACACCTGCATTGTGGCTCTTTCGAAACAATCACGCAGTGCTCCCAACACTGCAGAAAATGGAGTAGATGAAGAACAAAAAGGAGATCAGACAATGCCCAAAATCCTCCATCTTCTCTCCTATCTACCTCTATACCAATAATACAAATCTCTAAGATTTTTTTCTTTTTTAGTTTATCATCCTGTGATAAACTATACTACTATCTATTTCACACACTCATAGATTCCAATTCATCTTGAAGTCTTGGAAGCTTTCTCCATGGACGAAGGTTAAAAGCAGTGTTCTCCTGGGGATCAGGACTTCTCAGGACAGGCAGAGAAATATTCCCTGTGCCTTGGGAATATTGGGAAATATTCCCTGTGCCTTGGGAACCTTGCTCCACCTTCCCCAATGCCATCCTGTCTGTGCTCACTCACCCAGGACCTTCTTTGCTCAGAGAGCTGCCTGCACTCAGGGAAAGAGGGTTTTCTTGTTTTCTTTCTTTCTTTTTTTTTTTTTTAAATAATCCAAAACTCCTGAGTTTCCCCACTGAAAACAGACACACTCGTCAAGTGTGTACCAGCCCAAGGTGCCACCAAGGAGGTTCCCCTTCCCCAAGGCAGAACCCTACAAGGAATGTTTTAGACTTTGGACTTGTTGGTTCCCTGAGCCCCTGCAGTGTAAATAAAGGCCCCTTGGTTCCATGAGGTTCCATACAGTCACAATGGATATTTGGGTCCACTGTGGGCCCCCACAGTGCTCTTTTTGGTTCCTTGAGGCCTTGATCTGTCACTTGGAAACACATGAAACTTTTGGTTCCATGAGGTTCTGTATTTAACAATGGTCTCTGTAGTTCCAAAGTGTCCCAAAGGACCCCTTGGAACCATGGGGTTCACTGGTGTCACCATGGTCGCATGGTTCCATGAGCCATCACATTGTCACAGCTGACCCCTGGCTCCATGGGGTTCCTGTAGCAGGACTTCCACTGTGGCACAGAGGAGCTCATCTGTTCTGGTTCATCAGCTGGGGCAAGAGCTCAGGGCATCTTCCCCCTTACAGGAACTGGTGAGATTACCCAGGCCAGACATCTGTCCTGAGTTATCTTTGCTGCCAGGAAGGTGGAATTTGGGAGACCAAGCGACCAGTGACTTCAGTGAGAACCCACTGAGCCCTAGAGCTGTCCCAGCCCACGGTTCCCTGGTGCTGACACCCCCAGCAATGACCCAAAAACTCCAGAGCCCAACACAACACTCTGAACCAACCCTGACTGCGCCCAAAGTGACCACTCACCCCGGGTGAGGGGGTGTCCCGAGTGCCCTTCCCTTACCCCGGGGCCAGAGATCAGAGCACAGGAAAAGCCCGTACGGGCTGGAAGCAGCAACGAAGGCAGGGGGAGGAGGCGTGTGGGGCCGTGGTGCCGCGAGGGCGGCCCCAATGTGTGCCGCTCCCGCCACTCCTGCCACAGCCCCAGCTCCATCAGCTGCAAACCCCCTTCAACTCACATAAAACCCTAACCCTAAGATGAGACACATCTTAAAGCGTAACACTAAAAATGCATAAACTCTTCTGTTAAACTTACTGTCCTTAAAATAGAATTACCTAAAAGTTTCCATGAACTCCACAGCTTTAAATTAACAAGTTTCAGTTACAGAGTTTTCCAAGTGCTTATCTCTTATCATTTCTGTTTCCAATGTCTGTAAAGTAATTTTCAACCTAAAAATAACTACTACCTTTCAAATTTGTGCATAGCTAAAACATTCATACCAACTCCTGCTGAAATTAATTGGAAGTTTCTAAATATACCAAGTATCCACAACCAAATACCTTTCACCACAACCAAACATACTAACACACAGAGAGGGGGAATGCACATATTCCCACAAATGTCAGTGTTAAATGAGTAACAACCCCCTCTGCACCAGCTAGAAACCTCTGGAATAACGACTCACCTGTGATTTCACTTAGACCTCAAAAATCAGACATTTTAAAAGCATTAAATACTACCCCTATGTGCTTTAATGTTACCTCTGATAGTTTTAAGTTAATTTGTTTGTAATAGTCAAGTTATAAGTTGTAAGTTTCAAGTAATTAACCTGCAGCATGCACCTGGTAATATTGTACTTTACTAGCTCCTAAACATGATAGTAATAATGGAGAGAACACACCAATAGCTAGAAAGATAGAGCTTAATCAAAGGTTTTATATTTTAAAACAGAAAAAGGTAGAATTATCACAGCATATGCCTCATAAGAGGAGGAAGGGCATTGGCTACAGAGACCCAGTCCCAGATATGAACACAAGCAGGCAGCTGTTGGTCACTGGGCTGGGTTGTGGCCAACCAGAGTCGAACGCAGAGTCTTTTAAATATCTTATAGAAAGAGCTGGGTACACAAATAAAGTGTCTCTGTTGCATGAAACCCCGATTTTGTGTCATCTCTCCTTCCCCACAGACCACAACCAGGGTCCATTATGGCACTGCAGAAACAAGGAGGCCATTGTTGATGCTATGGAAGCTCATGGAACCAAGCAGCCATTGTGACACTCCAGGGCCTCGTGGAACCAGGCAGAGCATTGTGACACCACAGAACCTCATGGCACTGAGGGTTTATTGTGACACAGCAGGGGCCATGGAGCCAATTGTCCATTGTGATAATGTGGATCTGAGGAGACCATGGTGACACCATGGAAGCTCATGGAGCCACGGGTCCATTGTGACACAGCAAGGCCTTGTGGAACCAAGGAGACCATTGTGACATCATGGAACCTTGTGGAACCAAAGAGACCATTGTGACATCATGGAACCTCATGGAACCAAGGAGACCATTGTGACATCATGGAACCTCGTGGAACCAAGGAGACCATTGTGACATCATGGAACCTCATGGAACCAAGGAGACCATTGTGACATCATGGAACCTTGTGGAACCAAGGAGACCATTGTGACATCATGGAACCTCATGAAACCAAGGAGACCATTGTGACATCATGGAACCTCGTGGAACCAAGGAAACCACTGTGACATCATGGAACCTCGTGGAACCAAGGAGACCATTGTGACATCATGGAACCTCGTGGAACCAAGGAGACCATTGTGACATCATGGAACCTCATGGAACCAAGGAGACCATTGTGACATCATGGAACCTCGTGGAACCAAGGGTCCATTGTTACAGTCCAGCCCCAAGGAGACCATTGTGACAGTACAGAACCTCACGGGACCAAGATTCCATTGTTAGACAGTGGTGGTAGCGTTCAGGAACACATAATCACAAGAAATGATTATATGCAGGTGCTTTTATTGAAGAGCTCTGGGTGTCAGGGGTACAAACCCAAATCTGACTCCGACATAGGTTCGGGATGAACATGCTTTTATATTCTACCGTTATATAACTCTCATGTTAATTATTAAACTTATATTGTTCTATTGTACACATAGATTTCATCCAAGCATAGCCCCCGTTAGATTTTCCAACAAAGTTTCTCATAATTCTTCTTATGATTATACAATAATTATATTTAATTACTAAACAATCATCACATCTAACAATTATATCATTTATCATACTACTTACGCAGGTGCAACGCAAAGCTTAACATTTCAGAGTTCATTTTAACATTTTCTCAGGGCCCCACTCCCAGTGGGGCTTCATGGAACCAAGGAACCACTGTGACACAGCAGGGACAGATGGAACCAATGGTCCATGGAGGTGCTGCGGATCCAAGGAGACCATGGTGATGCTGTGGAACCTCGTGGAACCAAGGGGCTGTTGTGACACTGTGGGGCCCCATGGAACCAAATATTCATGGTGACACAGCAGGGCTGCTTGTGACCAATTGTCCATTGTGACACTGCAGATCCAAGAGACCAGGGTGACACTCTGGCAGTTCATGGAACCAAGGGGCTCTTGTGACACTCCAAGGCCTCGTGGAACCAAGGAGAGCATTGTGGCACTGCAGAGCCAAGGAGGCCATTTTGACAGTACAGAACCCAAGGGAACCAAGGGTCCATGGTTATACAGCAGGGCCTCATGGAACCAAGGGGCCATTGTGAAACTGTGGGGCATAATGGAGTCAAGGACACCACTGATACTGAAACCCACTGGATACAAACTTCTGAACAGAGTTTTGAGTATTTGAAAGCAGATATTCTTTATTACAGCATGGTGGTCACTTGGGCCATCCTTCCTCCATTGGAGAGCACTGAGCATTAAATGAACAGGGTTTTTATCACACACACTGATTATGTATCCATTAGCTATCCTCACTTCATTTAAGTTTATTTAACATAGTTGCACCCCTTATCACATATCCTTCATGGTTCTTTGGGATCTGTCCTCAACACCCGGTGTCTTTTTTAGGTGGCTGTTCTTCAACCCCCCTTTTGAGTAAAAGCAATATTATTGTTTTGCATAACTTCTGTTTTGTCAGCCTTGCAGAGCTGATCTGGCATCCTGCTTGCATTTTGTGTCACTTCTGTTTGCCAGAGGTACATCGAATCACTTTCTCCAAGGTTGTGCTGTTCTGTTCTGCTGTCCTTGGCAAGAGTAAATGTTGTTCTGTTCTCCTGTCCTTGTCTCAGTGCTCGGCCCGCATGAGGCGTCTGCAACCCCCCAACCCATGGGCCTGGGGTGGGCAGGTGTTCCTGGGGAACAGGGATGGGACAGCTGGGCTGGACTGACCCAAGGGATGTTCCATTCCGTATCACAACATGATCAGCAGTCACCTGAGAGGAGAAGGGGGCAAGGGGGGATTAATTACTTTTTTAAGACATTTTTCTTTCAAAACAGCACCTACACATACAGAATCTTCTCCTGCCACAAGGTGGTCAAACATTTTCTACTGGTAGGAGATTCCTGCTGATTCATTTTTCTTCTGTTATTGGGTCTTGCTGTGCCTCTTTTTTTTTTTTTTTTTTTTTGTTGCGTTTGGAGGTTTTGTTGATTTGGTTTGTGTTTTTTCTGTATTGAATGCCTTTCTTCTATGCATAAGTTTTTTTCTGCCCTTTCTTAAGGCTTGGTTGGCACCTAATGGCAAGATAAATTTTTTTAACTCAGTCATTTTGCCCAATTATGTTTTGCAGTCATCATTAACTAGATGAGTTTGGTCACAGACTCCCTGCAATTTGGCAGCATCCACAAAGGAATTGAAAGTGCATTTCATGCCATTGTAGAGACAAGAGAAATATTCCACCGTGGTGGTCAAGGGCTGGTCACTGAGGGATGTCACCAGGGCGTGGCTGCCAAGAGGACTCTGTACCATGGATGACATTTGACTCTCATTGTTCAGCCAAATTCCCACCCACCCCACGTTCCACTCCTTCAGCCCAGCTCTCTCCAGTCTGGCTCTGAGAAGAGCACAGCAGACCCTGTCCCAGGCCTGGCTGAAGTCTGGGCACACAACATCCCCTTCTTTTCCCTCCCATGTGGGTTCTGCCGTCCCTGCCTTGTACTGCCAGTGCCTGGAATGGCTGCAAGAGGATTTGCCACATCCCCTTCCTTGCTGAGCCTGACCAGGCTGTGACTCTCCCAGTCCCCCTCCCTGCCCTGTTTGCAGACTGGTTCCATGTCTGCCCTTCCCAAGTGCCCAGGACCCTCTGGGCTGGCTCTGGCCTTTCCAAGGGGTCTGAGAGAGGTCCCACAGGGACACTGCCCAGCCTTCTCAACAGCCCTGACACCAAAGGCCTTTTTCACATCCCTCAGTTCCAGGTCAGTGCCCAGAACACAGCACAGCCCTGTCCAGCTCTTCAGGGTGGTTCAGAAGGGAGGCAGCTCTGATTTCTCCCCAAAGACCCTCACTCTATTCAGTGTCTCTCTGTGCAGGCCATGGCTGCCCTGAGCATTTTTCCTGGAGTTTCCCTACTTGGGATATTTCTCTCCATGCAATCCTCACCACAACCCAGCAAAGAATTTCGTTGGTTTCCCAGAGGACTTTACTCTCAGAGTGAAGTGGCCCCAAGGCACTGTTTGTGACACTGGAATTGTGCCACCCCCGGGTGCTGCTGATGGTGTTTGTGCTCACTGGGGTTCATCTCCCCCCACACACACCATGCACTGCTGAGATCTCCTCAGGACAGAGCAAACATGGCCAGCTGGCCTGGTCACTTGGTGTCCCTCCGTGCAGGGACAAACAACCTCCTGCAGGTGGGCAGAGGCCAGTGCTGGCAATGATGGTTGCAGGGGCTGGTGTGGGACAATTGCCTTGGGGCACCTTCCCAGGCTGTCCCCAGAACAAAGACACAGCCCAGGCCCTGCTCTGCTGCTCCCTCAGGTCCATGCCAGGAGCTCTGGCTGTGCCAGGACACTGCTGTGAGCCCCCCCTGCACACTCCCCTCTGCCCCAGGCACTGGGCTTTGCTGTGCCAGGGCATTCCTGGGGCACACTGCTGACAGCAGCTCTGGAGGAGAGCAAAGCCTCCCTGCCCTGCCCTCAGGAGATGCCCTTGGCTGATGGAGCTGCTGTGCTGGAGCCCAGCTGTGTCCCAGCAGTGCCCATGGCCTGTCCCTGCCTGTGGCCACAGCAGGGACACGCAGCAGGACAGTGACCAAGCTGCCAGAGCACTCTGGCCTTACAGCCACAGCAGGGCTGGGAAGGAGAGGCTGGAGTTGGGCAGGGCAGCTCTGAAAGGACCAACCCCTGCTGCTCCCTGGCAGTGCTGCTCTGCTGGGACTCTTTTCCCCTTCTCCCCTCTAACTTCATGCAGGTCTCTGAGCTGGGATCCCAGATAAAACAGGCACTGCAAGGTAGTTTATTTTCTTCAAATGCAGCGATAGCACAAACCCTGGTTTACAGAGCTTCTGGGTCAAGATCAAGAGGTGAACAGTGAATTTGATGGGGGGATTAAAGAGTTTCATTGCAGATATTTTTATGAGAGAAAAACCCTCTGAACATTACCAAAGCCCTCAGAAGGCCTGTTGGGCCTGTCATGAGTTCCATTTCGAAAGCTATGCAGAAGAAAATGGGAAATTGGTTCCTTCAGAAATCCTCCAGTCATCATTTTCCTCAGGGCATCCTTGAGCTCCTGGATCTTCAGGCTGTAGATGAAGGGGTTCAGGGCCCACCGAGTACAGAACTGACAGGGCCAGATCCAGGGATGGGGAGGAGATGGAGGGGGGTTTCAGGTAGGCAAAAAAGCCAGCGCTGATAACAGGGAGAGCACAGCCAGGTGAGGGAGGCAGGTGGAAAAGGCTTTGTGCCGTCCCTGCTCAGAGGGAATCCTCAGCACAACCCTGAAGATCTGCACATAGGAGAAAACAATGAACACAAAACAGCCAGATTGAACAAACACTTAGAGGAAGAAGTCCAACTTCCCTGAGGTAGAATTTGGAGCAGGAGAGTTTGAGGATGTGTGGATTTGAGAACTGGCCAAGGGAATTGCCATGGCACAGGGGCAGGGAAAATGTATTGGCTGTGTGCAGCAGAGCATTGAGAAAGCCACTGGCCCAGGCAGCTGCTGCCATGTGGGCACAAGCTCTGCTGCCCAGGAGGGTCCCATAGTGCAGGGGTTTGCAGATGGACACGTAGCGGTCGTAGCACATGATGGTCAGGAGGGGAAACTGCTGACATAAAGAAGAGAAAGAAAAACACCTGAGCAGCACATCCTGAGTAGGAGATGGTCCTGTGTTGTAGTGTGTTTTTATACTTTGTAATACTTTGAAGTAATCTGGGTTTTGTATCCATATATTTTTCCCAAATAGTTTATCCCAGATTGTACCCCCTTTCCTTTACCTATGTAATCCCTCTCCCTTGATGAGATCATCCCCAAATCCCCACCCTGGCTCTCTGTCAATCACTCAGCATCCCATCCCCTCCATCTAGAAGCTTTGGTCCAAGACATTGAGTGATTTGCCAGAGGCCAGGGGTCGGCCCCCCTAGACTCGCCCTATATGCTGGCCTAAATGTCTATTCCTTAGTGCCCATCCCTTTGGGTCATTTATTGGTTAGTAAAATGTTATCTACTTTTGGTTTCCACCTCCCTTTAAATGTAACCTTGGCACATCTCCGGGGCTCTCAGTACGAGGCCCCCTGAGGTGTAGGAGCTCCCCAGGCTCCTGAATAAAACCTTGGATTAACCCCTGCTAAGAGTCGGCCCTTTATCTTCCACCGATGTCTCTGGTGTCTCCTCTGCTGCAAAGGTGACTGGCCTCCCTGCCCTCAGCTCCCTCGGGGCACGAGAGAGAGTGTCCCCCGCAGTCGGCCGTGTCGGGGTTGCCCCCCCGGTGCTGCCGACTCGGGCCTGGCCGGGGTTCCTGAGAGGCTCCCAGAGGGACAGAGACAGGGGGAAGCCCAGGGTGGGGGAAGCAGGGCTGAGGGGTCTGCAGGGAGGGCTGGGGAGGCTGTGCAGGATGGGGGTGTCTGGCTGTGCCTCCCCAACACTTTCATATTGTCTCTCCTGCAGCAGAAGGAAGAGGCCATTTGATACCTTTGTCACACGGGGGATGGGTTCTTT
>NC_066338.1:2748786-2800468 GCF_022539315.1 Serinus canaria
AAATATAGAAAATCAAGGAACTTTGGCAAAGGACTTTAGACAATATCCAATTCAACACAAAACTCTTATTATAGCATTAACTTCATTAACTTAGCCCATTTCTCCTGGATACCTCTAACCCTTAAGATGCTAACTTACCCAAAAATGTTTAAGGTAAAGAGGAAAAGAAGAAAAAACAGAGAGAATGGTAGAAAGACGGAAGATCTACAGAAAGACACAGATATAACTACCAACTGCTTGGGTTCTAGTGTGGGTGAGACACAAACCCCAGGAGAAGGAGGGTCCAGACCATGGGCTGAGCTCGTGCTCTGTTCTTTTAAACCCTCAGGCCTTCGTGCAGCCCTTGTGACACTGCAGCAACAAGGAGACCATTGCTGACAGCACAGAACCTCGTGGAACCAAGGGGCCATGGTGACAGTGAGGTGCCTCATGGAATCAAGGAGACCATTGTGCAACTCAGGGGCCCCATGGAACCAAGGGGACATGGAACAGGTCTGGCTGCTTTGGCCACCTGGGGGCCACCTGACAGGTCCAGCTGACCCTGGCATGTCGAGGGCTGCTGCTCATCTGCCCCTGGAGCACTGAGGCTCTGGGCTCTCCGTCCTGTGGGAAAGAGATGCCCTTCTCCTCCAGGCACACATGGCCAAAATTGGGATTCCTCCTCCAAATTTTTGTCTATCCAAGAATTGTTCCCAAATGAAATCTGCCAGGACAGGTAGCTCTTTCTTGCTTGGCCACCTGGGGGCCACCTCTCATCTGCCTTTGATACACTGGGACCACGTGCTTTTCGTTCTTAAGGGAAAAAAAGAACATTTCATATCCAGGGACCCATGTCCAACGTTGGGAATCCACCTCCAGAATTCCCTATATCCAGGGATTTCTTCCTGACAAAAGCTGCCAGGAGAGACGGGTCTGGCTGGCCTTGGTTTCTGAAGAGCTGGCACTTGTCTGCCTTTGAAACAATGGGGCTCTGTGCTTTCCTTCCTAATGAAATGAACTCTCCTTCCTGGCCAGGTGCCCACCGCCAAAACTGAGATTCCACCTCCAAAATTCCCTATGTCTATCCACAGATGAAAGGTGCCCTAAGAGACAGCTCTGGCTGCCTTGCCAGACCAGAGGTGGGTGGCCACCCCTCATCTTCTTCCAGAACAATTGGACTTTGTGCTTTTCTTTCCTATGGAAAAACCATCCACCTCGACCATGTGCTCATGGCCAATGTGGGATTCCACCACCAAAACTCCATCCATCCAAGGATGTCTCCGAGGTGAAAGCTGCCAGGACAGACAGGTCTGGCTGCCCTTGGCCTCTTGGGGGCTTCCTCTCACCTGCTTTTGAAACACTGGGGCTCGGTGCTTTCCTTCCAATGGAAAAGAACCATCCTTTTCATCAGGATGTCCAGGGCTGAAATTGAGACTCAGCTCCCCAAATTCTGTATATCCAAGGATTTCTTGGTGACGAAAGCTGCCAAGACAAACAGGTCTGGCTGGCTTGGCCTCCCAGGAGCCACCTGTCTCCTCTTCTGCCTTTGAAACACTTGGGCTCTGTGCTCTCCTTCCTGTGGGAAAGAACCATCCTTTATATCTATGCTGAAATGGCCGAAATTGGGATTCCACCTCTAAAACTCCCGATATCCAAGGGTTGCTTTCAGACAAAAGCTGCCAGGACAGAGAGATCTGCCTGGCCTTGGCCTATGATTGCTGCCTTTCATCTGGCCCTGAAACACTGGTGCTCTGTGCTTTCCTTCTTATGGAAAAGAATTGTCCTTCACCTCCAGGTGTCCATGGCTGAAATTGATATTCTGCCTCTAAAATTCTGTGTATCCAACTGTCTTGGTTTGAAAAGACAGGTGTCTGCTAAAAAAGGCAGGAACTTTCCCTGAAAGGGAAAATGTAAATCCCTTGCCTCCAAATTATTACAATTTTGAAATTAAAATGCTCTGAGGCAAAGATATGGGAATAGGAATAACAGTTCTTTACTAGGAAAACTAAAAATACAAATGCAATCATACAGACAACAAAAAAGTCAGTGACGAAGTCAGAATACAGCCTGATGCTCTGTGGGTCAGGGTGTTTGTAGCAGTCCCGTTAAATGGTGGCTGCAGTGACAGATGGGGTTCTGTTGGAGCAGTGATCCTGTAGAAGGGTGGAGTTTTCCTCTGAAGGTCCAGGGCTGGTGTAGATAATAGGCCTAATCATCCTCTGGGAATCCAGTGGAAAAAGGCTGCTCTGGTGTCCTAAAATCTCAGATTATATCCAGGTAGGAATGCTTGGCTCCTCCCCCTGGGCGGAGCATCTCCCAATGGGATTCTGTAATTGTATCAGTCATGCAGTGACACTCAATGACCCATGAACAGAAGATGTTTCCCAGAGGGAGGATTGGTTTGTGGAAGAGATAAAGAAAACTGCCCAATTAACAGAAGATAACTGCCACACCTCTAACAGATGGCAAATAGAATACACACATTAATTACCTTACATCCAGGAAATTATCCACCCCTTATTCTATTTCCATCTGCATCACAATGAAACCTTACACACACTTCTCACTTAAGGCTGGGTTTCCCTGTGGTACACAAGGGCTTTCTCCATCTTTCTGCATTACCCACCAAGTGTTACCAGGTTTTGTCCTTGAGGCAAAAACAGTCCCACAGAAGGGTTTGCCTTTCCCTGAGTTGGGATTAATCCAAACAGTCTTTCCTAAAATACCTTTCATGTGTACCACAGGGACTTTATCTCCATCCACTGTGTGCAAGGGCTCAGACATGGCAGGACCAGCTCGATTGATGGATCCTCATGTTTTGACCATCCAGGTAGCTTTTCCGAAGTTCATTTCCCAATTTCTGAAGGTTCCCCTGCCAAGTGCCTTCAGGGTAGTCATAAGTAGTCTGTTACACCATTGAACTTTCCCAGCAGCTGGTGCATGGCAGGGGATATGATATATCCATTCAATACCGTGTTCCCTGGCCCAGGTGTTGATAAGGCCATTCTTGGAATGGGTCCTCTTGTCTGACTCAATTCTCTCAGGGGTGCCATATCTTCACAGGACTTGCTTTTCCAGGCCCAGAATGGTGTTCTGGGCAGTGGTGTGAGGTCTCCAACCATCCAGTGGTGGCTTCCACCATGGTCAGCATGTAGCGCTTGCCTTGGCGTGTCTGGGGCAGTGGGATGTAGTCAATCTGCCAAGCCTCCCCATACTTGTACTTGGACCACTACCCACCATACCACAGGGGCTTCACCTGCTTGGCCTGTTTGATGGCAGCACACGTCTCACAGTCATGGATGACCTGAGAAACACTGTCCATGATTAGATCCACCCCTCGGTCTCGTGCCCACTTAGAAATGACATCTCTACCCTGATGACCTGAGGCATCATGGGTCCTTCAAGGTGAGAATACCTCCCCATTATCTTGCCAATCTAAGTCTATCTTTGACACCTCTATCTTTGCAGCCTGACCTACCTGCTCATTGCTTCGGTGCTCCTCATTGGCTCTGCTCTTGGGGACATGGGCATCTACATGACAGACTTTCACAGACAGATTTTCTACCCCAGAGGCAATGTCTTTCCACTCATCAGCAGCCCAGACTGGCTTTCCTCTATGCTGCCAATTGGCCCTTTTCCACCTTTCCAGCCAGCCCCACAGTGCATTGGTGACTATCCACAAATCAGTATAAAGGTAGAGCTTTGGCCACTTTTCCATTTCAGTAATGTCCAGGGCCAGCTGAATGGCCTTGAGTTCAGCAAGTTGACTTCATCCACCTTCTGCTTTGGTAGCTTGTGAAATCTGTCATGTGGGCCTCCAAACAGCTGCTTTCCATTTCTGGTTCATCCATTCAATGCAACAGGAACCATCAGTGAAAAGAGCGTAGCGTGTTTCATCTGGTGGTAGTTGGTTGTATGGTGGAGCTTCCTCAGCCCGTGTCACTTGTGCCTGCTCCTCTTTGTCAGTGAGACCAAAGTTCTCACCTTCCAACCAGTTTGTAATTATCTCCAAAATCCCAGGGCGATTCAGGTTTCCAATATGAACTCACTGTGTGATAAGAGCAATCCACTTGCTCCATGCAGTGTTTGTGGCATGGTGGGTAGAGGGAACCTTTCCTTTAAACATCCACCCCAGCACTGGTGGTCAAGGTGCCAGGAGGAGTTGTGCTTCTCTGCCAATCCCCTCCGAGGCAGCTTGAACTCCTTCATAGGCGGCCAAGATTTCCTTCTCTGTGGGAGTGGAGTTGGCTTTGGACCCTCTGTAACTTTGGCTCCAGAATCCCAGTGGTCGGCCTCAAGTCTCCCCAGGCACCTTCTGCCAAAGTCTCCAGGACAAGCCATTGTTCCTGGCTGCAGAGTAGAGCACATTCTTCACCTCTGGTCCTGTCCTGACTGGGCCAAGGGCAACTGCATGAGCAATCTCCTGCTTGATCTGGGCAAAGGCTTGTTGTTGGTCAGGGCCCCAGTGGAAATTGTTCTTCTTGTGGGTGACCAGGTAGAGAGGGCTCATGATCTGCCTGTACTTGGGAATGTGCATTCTCCAAAACCCTATGGCACCTAGGAAAGCTGGTGTTTCCTTCTTGCTGGTTGGTGGAGACATTGCATTGATCTTGCTGATGACCTCAGTGGGAATCTGACACCGTCCATCTTGCCACTTTACTCCCAGGAACTGGATCTCTCGGGCGGGTCCTTTGACTTTGCTCTTCTTGATGGCGAAGCCAGCTTCCAGCAGAAACTGGATGTCCCTCTCTCCTTTCTCAAATACTTCCATTGCCGTGTTCCCCCACACAATGATGTCATCGATGTACTGCAAATGTTCTGGAGCCTCACCCTTTTCCAGTGCAGCCTGGATCGGTCCATGGCAGATGGTGGGGCTGTGCTTCCACCCCTGGGGCAGTCGGTTCCAGGTGTACTGCACGGCCCTCCAGGTGAAAGCAGACTGAGGCCTGCATTCTGCTGCCAGAGGAATGGAGAGAAACATGTTGGCAAGATCTACAGTGGCACAGCACTGTGCTGCCTTGGACTCCAGCTCGTACTGGAGTTCCACCATGTCCAGCACAGCAGCGCTCAGCGGTGGAGTCACTTCATTCAAGCCATGGTAGTCCACAGTCAATCTCCATTCTCTGTCAGACTTGCACACAGGCCAAGTGGGGCTGTTGAAGGGTGAGTGGGTTTTGCTGACCACCCTTTGGCTCTCCAGCTCACGGATCATTTTGTGGATGGGGATCACAGCATCTTGATTCATCTGACACTGATGGCGGTGCACAGTCAAGGTGGCAATTGGCACTCGCTGCACTTCCACGTTCAAGAGTCCTATGGTAGATGGGTTTTCTGATAGTCCAGGCAAGCTGTTCAACATGCTTAATGTTCTCTGCCTCTACAGCAGCTATGCCAAAAGCCCACCTGAGTCCCTTTGGTTCTTTGTAATAGCCATTCTGGAGGAAGTCTATGCCCAGAATACATGGGCCCTCTGAGCCAGTCACAATAGGATGTTTCTGCCACTGCTTCCCAGTCAGGCTCACCTGGGCTCCCAACTGGGTCAATTGCTGCCATCCCCCATCACCCCAGCAATGGAAACAGATTCTGCCCCAACCTGTCCCGATGGTATCAGGGTACACTGCACACCAGTATCAACTAAGGCATCGAATTTTTGTCACTATGTCGTAGTTTGAGAAGAAATGAAGTTTTTTTGAGATAGTGTAGTCACGCCAATCAGTGTTCAGATTTTAATATTGACACCTAGTTTGTCCACTGAAAGCATAGATACGCCTCTGAGAACACAGAGAGTTAAAAGCTGTGAACTCCCAAGAAAAACTCTCTTTGGGTTCCGGTCTTGGAAGAGAGCAGACCTTCCCCTGCCTGGCTCCGATCTGGGGGGAGAGGGGAGCCATGCGGCCGGAGGGAGGTAGGCCAGGCCTGGGCCGAAGGGTGGAAGAGAGCACTGCGAGGGCTTCGGGCAGCCATCCTCCATTTCACCCCACCCCGGAGGGAGAGAGAGAGAGAGCAGCCTGCGCCTGTGATAGCGCAGCTGGCGTGAAGGAGAAGGGGGGGGTGCCCAGCAGGGCAGCCAGCCGTGAGAGTTCATGAACCAAACCGGCAGAGCCTGAGACTTTTAACCCTTCTTGGGATGATGGAAACCTTGCAAATGCTGATTCTTCCTGAAGTTGAGGAGATAGAGCGAAATAACAAAAACATAGACAAGTAAAACCATTAAAAAAGTTGAGAAAAATCCTAGGTGGGAGGAGATGATAGAGTAGCCTTTGGCTAGACTTTTTCTTAAATAGCCATGACAGAACCCTTGAGTTCTTGTAACACAAAGACTGCATTCCAGGGGGAGGCAATGGCTCAGAGCCAAGAGAGTGCGATAATGTGAAAGTGTGTGAACAGAGACAACAGGTGAGGAGGGTGGTGGTGGTGCCCTCCATCTTCGAAGAAGAAAAAGAAAATGATCTCTTTTCAAGAGACCCCTCAGCCCTAGGGGGTGAAATGGGGGGGAGACAGGTGTCCTAAAAAGAGAGAGACTGTGCTCTTTTTTAGAACTAGACAAAGCATCCTTAAAAAAAAAAAAAAACCCTAGAAGCAACTCTAGTCCATGTGCAGTAATGAGAGCACTGAACATAGAAAAAAGAAGTCACGATAGCAAAAAGTTCTCCAAGCAGTGCCACACGAAAAATTTTGACTGTTTCCAGGGTGAAGTCTGTGGTGCAAAAGAGACTCCTCTCTTCTCGAAGAATTGAGAATTGATTATCTAAAAAGTAGTGATAGACTGAGAGCGAGTGATCTAAAAAGTAGTAACAGAATTTAAAAATTTAGTAAAAAGAAGAAAAAAAATTTAGAAAGTTTTCATCCTGTGTTCTGTGTGTTTTTCCTTGTAATTTTAAGTTAATAAAGGTTTTTTTCTTTCAATCTTAAGTTAGAGCCTGTTCTGCTCTATCTCTAATCACATCTCACAGTAAATACCAAGAAAAGAAGTATTCTCATAAAAGCACTGGCATTGCGCCAAGCTCAAACCATGACACACTATGATGTGCCAGGCCATCAGATGCACACCGTCCAGAAGATCCGGTTTGGCTGTGCCTCTTCCTCACTAGAGGCAGGGCCCCTCTTACCCTGGTTATCATTTCTTTCCTGGGCATACACGACCCAGGAGGTTCCTTCAAGGGCATCTGACAGATCATACCCAGTAGCTTGGAGATGGGAGGCTGAGGCTACCTTCACTTTAGTGGAACTCCCTCCATTAATGTTTCCCTTCTTGAGCTGACACACCCGTGCTGCCAGGACAGAAGTGGGTTTCCCATCCCACCTTCCCATGTCTTCCCCATGGTCACACAGAAAGAACCCCAGGTCAGCCCTTGGGGTGTAGCCTCTCTCTCTAGCTGGGGAACGCTGGGCTGTGACTTTGGGGCCTGTGACTCGCACTGGTGCCATGTGGGAACTGTTCTTCCTCCCTCCACCCTCATCTCTTCTTCTAGGCTCTTAATCATAGCAGAGATATGAGCCTGCATTGGGCCATTGATCATACTCTCACTATTTCTAAGCTTGTTGGTGACAGAGCCCACTGTCTCTCGGTTATTATCAGCATTAATCGTTGCAGTGAAGGTGGTGTATTGACATGGCCCCAGATCTGCCAGACTCCACATCATTTGTCCTGTCCACCTGATTTTCTCAGGGTCATTGTCATGCTGTCCATCCCTCCCAAAGAGTACCTCCAATACTGCCACTTCTCTCAGCTGTTGGATCCCTTCCTCGAGGGTCTTCTAGCACATTCTATGGTGGTGCTCCTGCATTCTCTCCCTGTGGACAAACCTCTCTCTGACACTCATTATACGCAGCTCTCAGAGGGAAAGGGACCCTGGATCCAATACAAATACCTGATTCATACCTGAGCCCTGGGCCAAGGGTCCCAAATTCCTTGCCTCACCACCATCCAGTTGCACACCTGTGACCATAAGGTCCCTGACCCGAAGTAACCAGGTTGTTTAAGCCTCACATCCCCGGTGTACAATGTCCTTGTGCAGTTCATCCACAGGGACTTTTGTACATCAGGGACTCAGTGATGATCTCAACCACTGGCTCCCCTGTGGGTTGTGAGGGCCCTCCATTCTTATCCTTACCTGGATGCTCTGATTTCATCTTAGACCTCCTTGTTTCTGCAGGGGCGACTGCTGCTGCCTGTGACTGCCTTTGCAGTTCAGCTGGAACCTGGACGGTTGTAACATCTGTGGGTTCCACTGCTGCACCATCAGACTCTCTCTCTTTGTGGCAGAGGGAGGGTTTTCACCAGCTGGGGAAATGTACTCCTTCAGCATCTGGCCCATCTCCTTCACCAGAACCCAATCTGGGTGGTTCATTTCTGAGGTGGGCTGTGGGGCAGCAGCATCCCTTGTCCCTGGGGTAGGTGTCAGCGTGGTTATCCAGGTTAATCTTCCTCTATCTCTAAATGCTAAATAGAACAGGCCTATCAGCAAAAACAACCACAGTATGATATAATTAGCATTTAGAGTGGATGTGAACCCTTTGAAAACTGATGGGGCAGACCCAAAGAGCTGGGTGAAGGGTTGAGAGAAAGTTTCCCCCAGTGTCATTTCCTCACAGTAAGTACCATTATTAAAATACCCCAAAAACACACAGTTAGTGTGTGATAGCTCTGAATCCATGTGCCCGCCTTCCAGAGGAAGTTAAAAAATCCATGAATTCCTCACCTTATTAAGCCATAAAGCAAAGTGGATAACAGCCACAGCAGCCTCAGTTATGGTTAGCCTGTGTTCCCAGGGATGGCCGGGCTGCTCCTGATGGGGCAGAAGGAAGAGTTCCAGGCCCTCCACGAGGGTGAGTGTGGGCAGCGGGCTGTCAGCAGGGGCTGGCTGGGTGAGCTGCAATGCCTGGGCAGGAGTCGCAATCCCTGCTGTTTTGCGGAGAAAATCAAAAACTCCACAACTTTGTAAAAGTTGTAAAGTCGGTATGTTTATTGCAGTGCTGGACAAATGCGGGGATTACTCCCCTTGAAAGGCATGCGTACCTCTGGGATCTTCAGGTTCCCCTTTTATCTTTCTCCCCAAATACACATGCATACGATTTCACAACAGGTTCATACATATTCATTTTACAGACTTTGCTTGACATTTAGTGCTAGTTCTCTTGTTATCAGGAAGAATTCCTAGGCCAAGTTGACCTGTATCTCCCGCCTTATATCTGCCCTTCACTGGAGCAATTTTTCGGGGCTCAGACTAAACAGCTAAGATACCAAGGCTTAACTAAAAGATGTCAAAATGGATTTCTACCCTGGAACCTGGAAAATTTCTACTTTGTCTCTCACTGAGAGTCACTTTACAGAACATAACACTACACAGAGGCAATAAAAGGGCCATTTTTTTGGTTTGCAAACAGTTTTCTATGAAGGCATGATAATATCCTAATTCTCTTAAGGAATAAAAGCTCTCAAGAAGAGAAAGTCCACTCAGTGTTACAAAAGTAGCCCAAACAAATGAGTAGATGGCAAAAGGGCTAATCCTCCCCAGGGTACAGATATCGAAGTAGACAGTAAAGTACAGCTCTCCCTTCTTGTTCCCTGCAGGAGAATCAGGACCATGAACAGGATGAGTCACAGATATTCTTTCTGCCCTCCATAACCAAAGCTGTGCCAAAGCACAGATGCTGCCTTCAAACTGACTCAAATTCCAGCCTAGACCTCTCACCTTCCAGACAACTCCTTCCCCAACAGTCCACCAATACCAACCCTCCCAAACTCCCACACAGAAGCCCTCAACACCCCACCAGGACCCCCAGCTGACCCGTCCCTCCACAGAGCTTTCCCACCCTCCAGCAGACACCCTGGTTCCCTGCAGGTGCCATGGGATGGCACTCAGGAGGATCTGCTCCAAGGCCTTCCCCGGTGGCAAGCTCAGGCTGCCAGGCCTAGGGTTCCTGGATCACCCTTCCCACCTCACTGGGAGCTCCCAGGGAAGCACTTTCCTTGAGAAGCAAGCCCCTTTCCTCCAAAGCATTTCCTCAAATGTTTAGCTCTCCTGGGGAACACCAACACACTCTTAAGAAAAGCTGGCAAGGCTGAATGCTCCAGCTCTAGCTCCTATTCCCCCAAGTGTGTTTCCAGGTGGAGGTTCAGAGGTGCAGCCCCAGGCCCTCTACAAACACAAGCTGCCCACTGCCTCTTCACCTGCCTCAACTCCTGCCTGCGCTCACAGGAACACCAGGCTGTTCCCAGCCTGAGCCCAGAGCTCTGTCCCCACAGGACACTCCTGCCAGCACCTTCCAGGACTCTGCTGTGCACACAGCGCTTTTCATGCCTGCTCCCAACAGGGTTTGGAATGCAGAGCACAACCTGGCTGGCTCTGCCACAAGCACCCCCCAAATACAGACAGAGGAAGAAGCAGCAGGGGTTGTTTTGTGGCCATGCCCAAGAGAAACTGGAAAAGAGGCCCTGGCTGTGGTCTCACTTGGTTGACTTTCTGACTGGATCTGTGCCTGGGGCTGCCATTCCTCGGTTCTGGGTACCAGAACCACACCCGGGATCCCAGCACTGCTGGGCAGCGCTCCGGGCACTGGCACAGTCTTGTGTCTGAGTCTTGGGCACTGTGCTGCTGCTTAATTTGCTCTTTGGCACACCCAAAGCTCTCTGTTGAGCCCAGATGGTTCCTGGTTCTGCCCTGTTCCTGATCCTGTGCAGGGATGGAGTGGTGCTGTGCTTTCAGAAAGCTGTTCTTGAAACCTTCCAGCATTCCAAGCCCCTTTGCCCTCCATGGATGCTTGCCATGGAATCGCTCACAGCTGGGTTCAGAGCATCCTCAGGTTTGCTCTTCCAAAGTCCAGGGGCTCCAGGGTGCTCAGCAGGATCCACAGTGTTGTGGAAATGGACCTTCAGCACAGGGACCTTTCCAGCCTGATCTGCCCTCACTCCCCTGTGTCTGTGCACAAAACACGGCGTGGAAGAGAACAGCAAGAGGGGCCTGTGTGTCCCAGGGCTCCGGATTTGCATCGCTCCAGCTCCACAGAGATGTGGGTAAAGTGAAGAAGCCAAACAGTTTATTAATGGAAGGTGAAACAAAGAGATGAGCTGGGAGGGAAGAAAGGGGATGGGCAGGATCTGAGGGCTGGAGGGAGGGAGCTGTCACCAGGGAGGGAGAAGGCAGGAGCTATGGGAGCTTCCCAGAGGCTCAGCTGTGCCAATCATCAGCTGTGCCTGGAACTCCAGCTGGTCTCCTCTGGTCTCCAGGTGGTCTCACCTTCCAAGGGATCTGGAGGTCTTAAAGAGACACTGGTTCTTCTGAGCCAGCAGATGAAAGTAGTTCTGCAGCTCCTCCCTCAAACATCATCTGTATAAATGTGCTTATATAGGAAGGGATGTCGTTTTCACTCAGGCCTTGAAGGGCTGGAAGAGAGAGAACAGAGCCACAGTCAGAACCTGGATGTGCAGGAATCCAAGGAGACCTTCTTGCCAGGGCCATCCCACCCAGCTCTTGCCATGGCCACAAGACAGGAGGGGCCAAGGGGATCAGCTGCAAGGTGCTGGCCATGAATCCCCTCACCCATGTCCCTGAAATCTCTGTGTGCTCTGCTCATGCCACCCTCGTCCACACAAGGAGCGAAGCCCACCGCAGCCAGGGCAGGGATTGCAGCTCCCTGCCCAGGCATTGCAGCTCACCCAGCCAGCCCACGCTGACAGCCTGCTGCCCTCACTCACCCTCGTGGAGGGCCTGGAACTCTTCCTTCTGCCCCATCAGGAGCAGCCTTTCCATCACTGGGAACACAGGCTAACCATAACTAAGGCTGCTGTGGCTGTTATCCACTTTGCATTATGGCTTAATAAGGTGAGGAATTAATGGATTTTTAACTTCCTCTGGAAGGCGGGCACATGGATTCAGAGCTATCACACACTAACTGTGTGGTTTTGGAGTATTTTAATAATGGTACTTACTGTGAGGAAATGACACCGGGGGAAACTTTCTCTCAACCCTTCACCCAGCTCTTTGGGTCTGCCCCATCAGTTTTCAAAGGGTTCAGATCCACTCTAAATGCTAATATATCATACTGTGGTGGTGTAGCTGATAGGCCTGTTCTATTTAGCATTCAGAGATAAGGGAAGATTACCCTGGATAACCACGCTGACACCTACCCCAGGGACAAGGGATGCTGCTGCCCCAGAGCCTGACCCTGCCCCACAGCCCACCTCATAAATGAACCACACAGATTGGGTTCTGGTGACGGAGATGGGCCAGATGCTGAAGGAGTACATTTCCCCAGCTGGTGAAAACCCTCCCTCTGCCACAAAGAGAGAGAGTCTGATGGTGCAGCAGTGGAACCCACAGATTTTACAACCGTCCAGGTTCCAGCTGAACTGCAAAGGCAGTCACAGCCAGCAGCAGTCGCCCCTGCAGAAACAAGGAGGTCTAAGATGAAATCAGACCATCCAGGTAAGGATAAGAATGGAGGGCCCTCACAACCCACAGGGGAGCCAGTGGTTGAGATCATCACTGAGTCCCTGATGTACAAAAGACCCTGTGGATGAACTACACAAGGACATTGTACACCGCGGATGTGAGGCTTAAAAAACCTGGTTACTTTGGTTCAGGGACCTTATGGGTACAGGTGTGCAACTGGATGGTGGTGAGGCAAGGAATTTGGGACCCTTGGCCCAGGACTCAGGTATGAATCAGGTATTTGTATCAGATCCAGGGTCCCTTTCCCTCTGAGAGCTGCTTATAATGAGTGTCAGAGAGAGGTTTGTCCACAAGGAGAGAATGCAGGAGCACCACCATAGAATGTGTTAGAAGACCCTCGAGGAAGGGATCCAAGAGCTGAGAGAAGTGGCGTATTGGAGGTACTCTTTGGGAGGGATGGACAGCATGACAATGACCCTGACAAGGTCAGGTGCACAGGGCAAATGCTGTGTAGTCTGGCAGATCTGGGCCATGTCAATATACCACCTTCATTGCAATGATTAATGCTGATACTAACCGAGAGACAGTGGGTTCTGTCACCAACAAGCTTAGAAATAGTGAGAGTATGATCAATGGCCCAATGCAGGCTCATGTCTCTGCTGTGATCAAGGACCTGATCAAAGAGGAGATGAGGGAGATTAAGGAAGGGGTGAGGAAGATCAATGCGGCACCTGTGCCAGTCACTGGCCCTGAAGTCAGAGCCCAGCATCCCCCAGATAGAGAGAGACCTATACCCCAAGGGCTGACCTATGGTTCTTCCTGCATGACCATGGGGAAGACATTGGAAGGTGGGATGGGAAACCCACTTCTGTCCTGGCAGCACGGGTGTGTCAGCTCAAGGAGGGAAACACTAACTGAGGGAGTTCCACTAAAGTGAAGGCAGTCTCAGCCTCCCATGATCAACCTATCGGGTATGGTATGATCTGTCAGATGCCCTTGAAGGAACCTCCTGGGTCGTGTATGCCCAGGAAAGAAATGATAACCAGGGTTACAGGGGCCCTGCCTCTAGCCAGGAAGAAGCACAGCCAAACCAGATCTTCTGGGCGGTATGGGCCTGATGGCCTGGCACATCAGAGCCACAAAAATATGATGCCTTATTTGATACTGGTGCGCAGTGTACACTGATACCCTCGGGACATGTGGGGGCAGAATCTGTTTCCATTGCTGGGGTGATGGGGGGATGGCAGCAATTGACCCTGTTGAGAGCCCAGGTGAGCCTGACTGGGAAGGATTGGAAGAAACATCCTATTGTGACTGGCCCAGAGGCCCCGTGTATTCTGGGCATAGACTTCCTCTGGAATGGCTTTTTTTACAAAGAACCAAAGGGACTCAGGTGGGCTTTTGGCATAGCTGCTGTAGAGGCAGAGAACATTAACAGTTGAACATATTGCCTGGACTATCAGAAAACCCATTTGCACCAGAATTTCTGAAGGCAGAAGAACAATGAGTGCCAATTGCCACCTCGACGGTGCACTACCAGCAGTATCAGACTAATTGAGATGCCCAAATCCCCATCAACAAAATGATCCATGATCTGGAGAGCCAAAGGGTGGTCAGCAAAACCCACTCACCCTTCAACAGCCCCACTTGGCCTGTGTGCAAGTCTGACAGAGAATGGAGATTGACTATGGACTATCATGGCTTGAATGAAATGACTCCACCACTGAGCGCTGCTGTGCTGGACATGCTGGAACTCCAGTACGAGCTGAAGTCCAAGGCAGCAAAGTGCTTTGCCACTGTTGACATTGCCAACACGTTTTTTTTCCATTCCTCTGGCAGCAGAATGCAGGCCTCAGTTTGCTTTCACCTGGAGGGCCGTGCAGTACATCTGGAACTGACTGCCCCAGGGGTGGAAGCACAGCCCCACCATCTGCCATGGACTGATCCAGACTGCACTGGAAAAGGGTGAGGCTCCAGAACATCTGCAGTACATCAATGACATCATTGTGTGGGGGAACACAGCAATGGAAGTATTTGAGAAAGGAAAGAGGATCATCTAGATTCTGCTGGAAGCTGGCTTCGCCATCAAGAAGAGCAAAGTCAAAGGACCCGCCCGAGAGATCCAGTTCCTGGGAGTAAAGTGGCAAGATGGACGGTGTCAGATTCCCACTGAGGTCATCAACAAGGTCAACGCAATATCTCCACCAACCAGCAAGAAGGACACACAAGCTTTCCTGGGTGCCATAGGGTTTTGGAGAATGCACATTCCCGAGTACAGTCAGATTGTGAGCCCTCTCTACCTGGTCACCCACAAGAAAAACAATTTCCATTGGGGCCCTGACCAACAACAAGCCTTTGCCCAGATCAAGGAGGAGATTGCTCATGGAGTAGCCCTTGGCCCAGTCAGGACAGGACCAGAGGTGAAGAATGTGCTCTACTCTGCAGCTGGGAGCCATGGTCTGTCCTGGAGCCTTTGGCAGAAGGTACCTGAGGAGACTCGAGGCCGAGCACTGGGATTCTGCAGGCAAAGTTACAGAGGGTCCAAAGCCAACTCCACTCCCACAAAGAGGGAAATCTTGGCCGCCTATGAAGGAGTTCAAGCTGCCTCGGAGGGGATTGGCAGAGAAGCACAACTCCTTCTGGCTCCCCGACTACCAGTGTTGGGGTGTATGTTTAAAGGAAAGGTTCCCTCTACCCACCATGCCACCAGTGCTACATGGAGAAAATGGATTGCCCTCATCACACAGAGTGCCCGTATTGGAAACCTGAATTGCCCTGGGATTTTGGAGATAATTACAAACTGGCTGGAAGTTGAGAACTTTGGTCTCACTGACAAAGTGGAGCAGGAACAAGTGACATGGGCTGAGGAAGCTCCACCATACAACCAACTACCAGCAGAAGAAACACACTATGCTCTTTTCACTGATTGTTCCTGCCACATCGTAGGGATGAACTAGAAGTAGAAAGCAGCCATATGGAGCCCCACATGACAGGTTGCTCAAGCTACCAAAGGAGAAGGTGGTTCAAGTCAACTTGCTGAACTCAAAGCTGTTCAGCTGGCCCAGGACATTGCTGGAAGGGAGAAGTCGTCAAAACTATACCTTTTATACCGATTTGTGGATGGTAGACAATGCACTGTGGGGCTGGCTGGAAAGGTGGAAAAAGGGCAACTAGCAGTATAGAGGAAAGCAAGTCTGGGCTGCTGATGAGTGGAAAGACATTGCCTCTGGGGTAGAAAGTCTGTCTGTGAAAGTCTGTCATTTAGATGCCCATGTCCCCAAGAGCAGAGCCAATGAGGAGCACCAAAGCAATGAGCAGGTAGGTCAGGCTGCAAAGATAGAGGTGTCAAAGATAGACTTAGATTAGGAACATAAAGGGGAATTATTCTCACCTTGATGGGCCCATGATGCCTCAGGTCATCAGGGTAGAAGTGTCATTTCTAAGCAGGCACGAGACTGAGGGGTGGATCTAATCATGGACAGTGTTTCTCAGGTTATCCATGACTGTAAGACGTGTGCTGCCATCAAACAGGCCAAGCGAGTGAAGCCCCTGTGGTATGGTGGGCTGTTACCCCGTTCTCAGGGGTTCCAAGATGAGGGAAGAGACGACACGGTTGACTCCATGTATCAGAAGGCTTGATTTATTAATATATGATATATAATATATAAAAACTATACTAAAAGAATAGAGAGAAGGATTTCACTAGAAGGCTAAGCTAAGAATAGAATAGGAATCTGTAAATGAAAAGTCTTCTCAGACCGAGACGGCCGGACAGGTGTTCTGTGATAGGCTCTTAATTGGAAACAGTTTGACGGGGCCAATCGCAGACCTTCCCATTGCATTCCACAGCAGCAGATAAGAATTGTTTACAGTTTGTTCCTGAGGCCTCTCAGCTCTCAGGAAGGGAAAAATCCTAAGTAAAGGATTTTTCATAAAACATGTCGGCGACAGTGGGCAGTGGTCCAAGTTTAAGTATGGGGAGCCCTGGCAGATTGACTACATCCCACTGCCCCAGACAAGCCAGGGCGAGTGCTACGTGCTGACCATGGTGGAAGCCACCACAGGATGGTTGGAGACCCACCCTGTACCTCATGCCACTGCCCAGAACACCATTCTGGGGCTGGAAAAACAAGTCCTGTGGAGACATGGCACCCCTGAGAAAGTTGAGTCAGACAAGAGGACCCATTCCAAGAATGGCCTTATCAACACCTGGGCCAGGGAACATGGTATTGAATGGATTTATCATATCCCCTATCATGCACCAGCTGCTGGGAAAGTTTAACCGTGTAACAGACTACTTATGACTTCTCTGAAGGCACTTGGCAGGGGAACCTTCAGAAATTGGGAAATGAATTTAGGAAAAGGAGCCTGGATGGTAAACACCTGAGGGTTCATCAATCAAGCTGGTCCTGCCCAGTCTAAACCCCTGCACAGAGTGGATGGAGATAAAGTCTCTGTGGTACACATGAAAGGTATTTTAGGAAAGACTGTTTGGATTAATCCCACCTCAGGCAAAGACAAATCCATCTCTGGGATTGTTTTTGCTCAAGGACCTGGTTACACTTGGTGGGTAATGCAGAAAGATGGAGAAAGACGTTATGTACCACAGGGAAACACAGCCTTAAGTGAGAACTGTGTGTAAGGTTTCATTGTGATGCAGATGGAAATAGAATAAGGGGTGGATAATTTCCTGGATTGAAAGATAATGTGTGTATTGTATTTGCCATCTGTTAGAGGTGTGGCAGTTATCTTCTGTTAATTGGGCAGTTTTCTTTATCTCTTCCACAAACCAATCCACCCTCTGGGAAACATCTTCTGTCCATGGGTCATTGAGTGTCACTGCATGACTGATACAATTACAGAATCCCATTGGGAGATGCTCCGCCCAGGGGGAGGAGCCAAGCATTCCTACTTGGACATAATCTGAGATTTTAGGACACCAGAGCAGCCTTTTCCCACTGGATTTCCACATAAGCTGCTATCTTCTCCGCTGGATTCCCAGAGGACAATTAGGCCTATTATCTACACCACCCCTGGACCTTCAGAGGAAAACTCCACCCTTCTACAGGATCACTGCTCCAACAGAACCCATCTGTAACTGCAGCCACCATTTAATGGGACAGCTACAAACACCCTGACACACAGGGAGTCAGGTTGTATTCTGACTCTGTCAGTGGTTTTTTTGTTGTCTGTATGATTGCATGTGTATTTTTAGTTTTCCTGGTAAAGAACTGTTATTCCTATACCTGTATCTTTATCTGAGAGCCTTTTAATTTCAAAATTATACTCATTTGGTGGGAGGGGGTTTACATTTTTTATTTCAGGGGAGACTTCTGCCTTTCTTAGCAGACACCTGTCTGTCCTGGTTTAGGGCAAATTTGGGAGAGAATTCCCAAAAAGGGGCTTCTCCAGAAAACAAACCCATATGGCCCCTCTCCCAACTGGTTCGAGAAGAATTCCTTGGAGAGAAGTGGAAAGAACCTGTTTATTTGACAAGCACAGCACCCCCCTGTTACATGGTTTTCTGGGGTCCCAGTATGAGGGAAGAGACGAGACAGTTGACTCCATGCATCAGAAGGCTTGATTTATTATGATATGATATATAAGACATAAAAACTATACTAAAAGAATAAAGCTAGAGATTTCACTACCAAGGCTATCCTAAGAATAGCAAAGAATGTGTAAACTGAAGTCTTCTCAGCCCGAGACGGGCCAAACAGGTGAATTGTGATAGGCTCTTAACTGCAAACAGTCTGACAGGGCCAATCACAGATTCTTCCCGTTGCATTCCACAGCAGCAGATAAGAATTGTCTTATCTAAAAAATAAATTGTCTGAATTTACAGTTTGTTCCGAGGCCTCTCAGTTCTCAGGAGAGGAAAAATCCTAAGTAAAGGATTTTTCATAAACTATGTCGGTGACACCCCCCAGCACACACAATGAACAATACCGGATGACACCACCCTTTCACCACTGTGAAAGAAGATGACAAATTCAGAAAGTCTCTCCTGGGGGTGGTCGCTCTGTTATCAGTCCCTCTGGTGCTGGGGCAGCTGCTGCAGCCACAAGATGCAAACTCTCTCTCAGTATTTCCCAGGTCCTAGTCCGGAGCAGGTCGGTAGGTCCAAACAGGAAGGGGAGACAGTCCAGGAAGGAATTTGGACAGTTTAGCTAAATTAAATAATGAGAAGAGGGAAAAAAAGGAAGAGCAAGCAAAAGCAAAGCAGAAGCAGAGCAGAAGCAAGAGCAAAAGCAAAAAGCAGGGCAAAAAGCAAAAAAGCAGCACTATGTACTGTGCTATCTGTATGTCCCACCGAGTGGCTGTTTAGAGGCCCAAAACAAAACTTTCACTCTGCAGAGCCAGTCTTAAAGGCACAGAACATAATATCCAGCATAACACAGACAAATGGGGGGTACCAGTCACCCTAGGAAAATGTCTTTTCAAACCAAGACAGTTGGATACACAGAATTTTAGAGGCAGAATATCAATTTCAGCCATGGACACCTGGCGGTGAAGGATGATTCTTTTCCATTGGAAGGAAAGCACAGAACACCAGTGTTTCAGGGCCAGATGAAAGGCAGCAATCATAGGCCAAGGCCAGGCAGATCTCTCTGTCCTGGAAGCTTTTGTCTGAAAGCAGCCCTTGGATATCGGGAGTTTTGGAGGTGGAATCCCAATTTCGGCCATTTCAGCATAGATATAAAGGATGGTTCTTTCCCACAGGAAGGAGAGCACAGAGCCCAAGTGTTTCCAAGGCAGAAGAGGAGACAGGTGGCTCCTGGGAGTCCAAGCCAGCCAGACCTGTTTGTCTTGGCAGCTTTCGTCACCGAGAAATCCCTGGATATACAGAATTTGGGGGGCTGAGTTTCAATTTCAGCCCTGGACATCCTGATGAAAAGGATGGTTCTTTTCCATTGGAAGGAAAGCACCAAGCCCCAGTGTTTCAAAAGCAGGTGAGAGGAAGCCCCCAAGAGGCCAAGGGCAGCCAGACCTGTCTGTCCTGGCAGCTTTCACGTAGGAGCAACCCTTGGCTGGACAGAGTTTTGGAGGTGGAATCCCACTTTGGCCATGAGCACCTGGACGAGGTGGATGGTTTTTCCATAGGAAAGAAAAGCACAAACTCCAAGTGTTTATGAAGAAGATGAGAGGTGGCCACCCATGGGCCAAGGCAGCCAGAGCTGTCTCTCCTGGCACCTTTCATCAGTGGGAAATCTTTGGACACAGGGATTTTTGGAGGTGGAATCTCAGTTTTGGTTTTGGGTGCCTGGAATGGAAGAAGAGTTCTTTTCATGAGGGAAGCACAGAGCCCCAGTGTTTCAAAGGCAGATGAGAAACAGCCCTCAGGAAACCAAGGCCAGCCAGACTTGTGTCTTCTTGCAGGTTTTTTCTGGGAGAAATCCTTGGATATGGGAATTCTGGAGGTGGATTCCCAACATTGGCCATGAGGACCTAGACATGAAAAGTGCTTTTTTCCCCATAGGAAAGAAAAGCATATGGTCCCAGTGTTTCAAAGGCAGAATAGAGGTGGACTCGGGGTGGCTAAGCAAGCCAGATCTGTCTGTCCTGGTAGATTTCATCTGGGAACAATCTGTGCATATAAGGAAAAATGGAGAAGGAATCCCAGTTTTGGCAATGGACACCTGGAAAGAGGGACAGTTCTTTCCATAGGAAGGAGAGCACAGAGCCCCAGTGCTTCAGGGGCTGATGAGAAGCAGCCCTCGACCTGCCAAGGTCAGCCAGACCTGTCAGGTGGCCCCGAGAAGGCCAAGCCAGTCAAACAGTCAAGACCTGTTCCATGTTCCCTGGGTTCCACGGGGCCCCACAGTATCACAATGGTCTCCTTGGTTCCATGAATCCCTGTAGTGTGACAATATTCTCCTTGTCACAATGTTCTCCTTGCTTCTGTAGAGTCACAATGGATCTTTGCTTCCATGAGGTCTTGCAATGTCACAATGGCTCCTTGCTTCTATGGCCCCACATCTTCATCCTTGACCCTTGGTTCCATAGGGTCCCTGAGTTTCACAACTGTCTCCTTGATCCTGTGAGGCACCAGAGTGTCACAATGGTCTCTGATTCCATGAGAGTCCATAGTGTCACTATGGTGTCCTTGGATCTGCATTGCCTCCATGGCCCCTTGGTTCCATGAGTTCTGTACTGTCAGCAATGGATTCTTTGTTCCAAAGGGGCCTTGATGTGTCCCAAGGGCTCCTTGGTTCCTTGACATTCCAAAGTGTCATGTACAGAAAATCACACTATGGAAAGCCAGTGTCCATAAAGGAGACAAAGGAGTCCTGCAACTTTATTCCAATAAAGGGAAAGAGTCCACCAGGGCACACACAACCACGGGGTTTTATCTCTTGAGGTTCCAGAGAGTGCACCCTCCTTTTATCCAAACTCCTGGCCACATGTTGCCCTCTTCCTGTCCCCATTGGCCAGGAGGTACTGGGAAGGTTCAGCCTTCCCAAACCAGCTGTCACATATTCCCCTCTTGAACCTGTCATTTTACCCCAAAGTTCATAAACTCAAGCTTGTGCAGACCCGCGTGTCTGTTTCAGGAGCCAAGCTGTCTGGGCTCTGTAATAAAGTTAATGGAGACATTAAGACCATTTTAAAGATGTTAACACCAAAACCTTCACCCATCCAACTGTCTGTAAAGAACCTTCCCTATCAGTCACAATGGACTCCTCATTTCCATGGGGCCCCACTGTGTCACAAGGGCCCCTTGGCTCCATGAGGTTCTCCAGTGTCACCCTGGTGTCCTTGGATCCGCATTTTCACAACTGACCCACAGTTCCATGAGGTTCCCCAGTGTCACCATGGTCGCTGTCAGAGGCTGGATGAGATCAATGTCCTCAGACCCCTTGGGATGAGCTGTCAGTCAGTCACACAGTGGGGACCAGCGCTGAGCCAGCCCTGACTGCCTGAGCAATCACAAATCCCACCTGGTGAGAGTCCCACAAAGGCCCAGGGGCTTAAAAACACAGAGCACAAGGTCAGCCCCTGGTATGGACCCTGCCTTCTCCTGGGGTTTGGGTCTCACCCACACTGGAACCCCAGGAACTTGGAGCCATATGTGTGTCCTTCTATAGAGCTTCTGTCTTTCTGTCTCTCTCTTTCCTCTCTTTCTAATGCTCCTTCTATGGAACATTTTTGGGTACCTCAACAACCTAATTGTTTAAAGGTTTCCAGGTTCAATGGGCCAAGTTAATGAAGTTCCTGCTATGATAAGTGTTTTATGTTGAATTGGATGTGACATTGAATCCTTTTCCAAAGTTTCTTGGATTTTTGTACTTTGCCAGTAAAATGTTCTGTCATTTTGACCTCTTGAGAATATCTGGTTGGTGTTTCTCCTGTACACAAAACTTGAGTGAAGAAGCCTTTGGTCACCCCCAGCATTTGAGTGTTCTGGAGTGCCAGAGCCCCACAGGCTCCCAACAGCCTCTTGTTTCCATGAGGCCCCGCTGTGTCACTCTGGCCCTTGGTTCCCTGAGGATCTGGAGTGTCACACGGGTTGATGGCGTTTGTCCTTGCTGCCCCTGACATCCCCCTGCCCCACAAAGAGTCCCGAGCCAGCCGTGAGGGACAGGCCCTGCCTGGCCCCCCCGGCTGGCTGGAAAGGTGGAAAAAGGGCAACTAGCAGTATAGAGGAAAGCAAGTCTGGGCTGCTGATGAGTGGAAAGACATTGCCTCTGGGGTAGAAAGTCTGTCTGTGAAAGTCTGTCATTTAGATGCCCATGTCCCCAAGAGCAGAGCCAATGAGGAGCACCAAAGCAATGAGCAGGTAGGTCAGGCTGCAAAGATAGAGGTGTCAAAGATAGACTTAGATTAGGAACATAAAGGGGAATTATTCTCACCTTGATGGCCCATGATGCTTCAGGTCATCAGGGTAGAAGTGTCATTTCTAAGCAGGCACGAGACTGAGGGGTGGATCTAATCATGGACAGTGTTTCTCAGGTTATCCATGACTGTAAGACGTGTGCTGCCATCAAACAGGCCAAGCGAGTGAAGCCCCTGTGGTATGGTGGGCTGTTACCCCGTTCTCAGGGGTTCCAAGATGAGGGAAGAGACGACACGGTTGACTCCATGTATCAGAAGGCTTGATTTATTAATATATGATATATAATATATAAAAACTATACTAAAAGAATAGAGAGAAGGATTTCACTAGAAGGCTAAGCTAAGAATAGAATAGGAATCTGTAAATGAAAAGTCTTCTCAGACCGAGACGGCCAGACAGGTGTTCTGTGATAGGCTCTTAATTGGAAACAGTTTGACGGGGCCAATCACAGACCTTCCCATTGCATTCCACAGCAGCAGATAAGAATTGTTTACAGTTTGTTCCTGAGGCCTCTCAGCTCTCAGGAAGGGAAAAAATCCTAAGTAAAGGATTTTTCATAAAACATGTCGGCGACAGTGGGCAGTGGTCCAAGTTTAAGTATGGGGAGCCCTGGCAGATTGACTACATCCCACTGCCCCAGACAAGCCAGGGCGAGTGCTACGTGCTGACCATGGTGGAAGCCACCACAGGATGGTTGGAGACCCACCCTGTACCTCATGCCACTGCCCAGAACACCATCCTGGGGCTGGAAAACAAAGTCCTGTGGAGACATGGCACCCCTGAGAAAGTTGAGTCAGACAAGAGGACCCATTCCAAGAATGGCCTTATCAACACCTGGGCCAGGGAACATGGTATTGAATGGATTTATCATATCCCCTATCATGCACCAGCTGCTGGGAAAGTTTAACCGTGTAACAGACTACTTATGACTTCTCTGAAGGCACTTGGCAGGGGAACCTTCAGAAATTGGGAAATGAATTTAGGAAAAGGAGCCTGGATGGTAAACACCTGAGGGTTCATCAATCAAGCTGGTCCTGCCCAGTCTAAACCCCTGCACAGAGTGGATGGAGATAAAGTCTCTGTGGTACACATGAAAGGTATTTTAGGAAAGACTGTTTGGATTAATCCCACCTCAGGCAAAGACAAATCCATCTCTGGGATTGTTTTTGCTCAAGGACCTGGTTACACTTGGTGGGTAATGCAGAAAGATGGAGAAAGACGTTATGTACCACAGGGAAACACAGCCTTAAGTGAGAACTGTGTGTAAGGTTTCATTGTGATGCAGATGGAAATAGAATAAGGGGTGGATAATTTCCTGGATTGAAAGATAATGTGTGTATTGTATTTGCCATCTGTTAGAGGTGTGGCAGTTATCTTCTGTTAATTGGGCAGTTTTCTTTATCTCTTCCACAAACCAATCCACCCTCTGGGAAACATCTTCTGTCCATGGGTCATTGAGTGTCACTGCATGACTGATACAATTACAGAATCCCATTGGGAGATGCTCCGCCCAGGGGGAGGAGCCAAGCATTCCTACCTGGACATAATCTGAGATTTTAGGACACCAGAGCAGCCTTTTCCCACTGGATTTCCACATAGCTGCTATCTTCTCCGCTGGATTCCCAGAGGACAATTAGGCCTATTATCTACACCACCCCTGGACCTTCAGAGGAAAACTCCACCCTTCTACAGGATCACTGCTCCAACAGAACCCATCTGTAACTGCAGCCACCATTTAATGGGACAGCTACAAACACCCTGACACACAGGGAGTCAGGTTGTATTCTGACTCTGTCAGTGGTTTTTTTGTTGTCTGTATGATTGCATGTGTATTTTTAGTTTTCCTGGTAAAGAACTGTTATTCCTATACCTGTATCTTTATCTGAGAGCCTTTTAATTTCAAAATTATACTCATTTGGTGGGAGGGGGTTTACATTTTTATTTCAGGGGAGACTTCTGCCTTTCTAGCAGACACCTGTCTGTCCTGGTTTAGGGCAAATTTGGGAGAGAATTCCCAAAAAGGGGCTTCTCCAGAAAACAAACCCATATGGCCCCTCTCCCAACTGGTTCGAGAAGAATTCCTTGGAGAGAAGTGGAAAGAACCTGTTTATTTGACAAGCACAGCACCCCCCTGTTACATGGTTTTCTGGGGTCCCAGTATGAGGGAAGAGACGAGACAGTTGACTCCATGCATCAGAAGGCTTGATTTATTATGATATGATATATAAGACATAAAAACTATACTAAAAGAATAAAGCTAGAGATTTCACTACCAAGGCTATCCTAAGAATAGCAAAGAATGTGTAAACTGAAGTCTTCTCAGCCCGAGACGGGCCAAACAGGTGAATTGTGATAGGCTCTTAACTGCAAACAGTCTGACAGGGCCAATCACAGATTTCTTCCCGTTGCATTCCACAGCAGCAGATAAGAATTGTCTTATCTAAAAAATAAATTGTCTGAATTTACAGTTTGTTCCGAGGCCTCTCAGTTCTCAGGAGAGGAAAAATCCTAAGTAAAGGATTTTTCATAAACTATGTCGGTGACACCCCCCAGCACACAAAATGAACAATACCGGATGACAGCACTCTTTCATCACTCTGAAAAAAGATGACAAATTCAGAAAGTCTCTCCTGGGGGTGGTCGCTCTGTTATCAGTCGCTCCAGTGCTGGGGCAGCTGCTGCAGCCGCAAGATGCAAACGTGTTTGCCAGGTCCCAGTCCGGAGCAGGTCAGTAGGTTCAAACAGGAAGGGGAGACAGTCCAGGAAGGAATTTGAACAGTTTAGCTAAATTAAATAATGAGAAGAGGGAAAAAAAAGCAAGAGCAAGCAAAAGCAAAGCAGAAGCAGGGCAGAAGCAAGAGCAAAAGCAAAAAGCAGGGCAAAAAGCAAAAAAGCAGCACTATGTACTGTGCTATCTGTATGTCCCACCGAGTGGCTGATGAGAGGCCCAAAACAAAACTTTCACTCTGCAGAGCCAGTCTTAAAGGTACAGAACATAATATCCAGGATAACACAGACGAATGGGGGTACCAGTCACCCTAGGACAATGTTTTTTCAAACCAAGACAGTTGGATACACAGAATTTTAGAGGCAGAATATCAATTTCAGCCATGGACACCTGGAGGTGAAGGACGATTCTTTTCCATAAGAAGGAAAGCACAGAACACCAGTGTTTCAGGGTCAGATGAAAGGCAGCAATCATAGGCCAAGGCCAGGCAGATCTCTCTGTCCTGGCAGCTTTTGTCTGAAAGCAGCCCTTGGATATCAGGAGTTTTGGAGGTGGAATCCCAATTTCGGCCATTTCAGCATAGATATAAAGGATGGTTCTTTCCCACAGGAAGGAGAGCACAGAGCCCAAGTGTTTCAAAGGCAGAAGAGGAGACAGGTGGCTCCTGGGAGGCCAAGCCAGCCAGACCTGTTTGTCTTGGCAGCTTTCGTCACCGAGAAATCCCTGGATATACAGAATTTGGGGAGCTGAGTCTCAATTTCAGCCCTGGACATCCTGATGGAAAGGATGGTTCTTTTCAATTGGAAGGAAAGCACCAAGCCCCAGTGTTTCAAAAGCAGGTGAGAGGAAGCCCCCAAGAGGCCAAGGGCAGCCAGACCTGTCTGTCCTGGCAGCTTTCACCTGGGAGCAATCCTTGGATGGACGGAGTTTTGGACATGGAATCCCACTTTGGCCATGAACACCTGGTTGAGGTGGATGGTTTTTCCATAGGAAAGAAAAGCACAAACTCCAAGTGTTTATGAAGAAGATGAGAGGTGGCCACCCATGGGCCAAGGCAGCCAGAACTGTCTCTCCTGGCACCTTTCATCTCTGGGAAATCTTTGGACATAGGGATTTTTGGAGGTGGAAACCTCAGTTTGGTTGTGAGGCCTGGAGAAGAAGAGTTCTTTTCATGAGGGAAGCACAGAGCCCCAGTGTTCAAGCAAAATGAGAAACAGCCCTCTGAAACCAAGGCCAGCCAGACTTGTGTCTTCTTGCAGGTTTTGTCTGGGAGAAATCCTTGGATATGGGAATTCTGGTGGCGGATTCCCAACATTGGCCATGGGGACCTAGACATGAAAAGTGTTTTTTCCCCATAGGAAAGAAAAGCACATGGTCCCAGAGTTTCAAAGGCAGAATAGAGGTGAACTCGGGGTGGCCAAGCCAGCCAGGTCTGTCTGTCCTGGCAGATTTCATCTGGGAACAATCTGTGCATGCAAGGAAAAATGGAGAAGGAATCCCAGGTTTGGCAATGGACACCTGGAAAGAGAGACAGTTCTTTCCATAGGAAGGAGAGCACAGAGCCCCAGTGCTTCAGGGGCTGATGAGAAGCAGCCCTTGACCTGCCAAGGTCAGCCAGACCTGTCAGGTGGCCCCGAGAAGGCCAAGCCAGTCAAACAGTCAAGACCTGTTCTATGTTCCCTGGGTTCCATGGGGCCCCACAGTATCACAATGGTCTCCTTGGTTCCATGAATCCCTGTAGTGTGACAATATTTTCCTTGTCACAATGTTCTCCTAGCTTCTGTAGAGTCACGATGGATCTTTGCTTCCATGAGGTCTTGCAATGTCACAATGGCTCCTTGCTTCTATGGCCCCACATCTTCATCCTTGACCCTTGGTTCCATAGGGTCCCTGAGTTTCACAACAGTCTCCTTGATCCTGTGAGGCACCAGAGTGTCACAATGGTCTCTGATTCCATCAGGTTCCATAGTGTCACTAGGGTGTCCTTGGATCTGCATTGCCACAATGGCCCCTTGGTTCCATGAGTTCTGTACTGTCAGCAATGGATTCTTTGTTCCAAAGGGGCCTTGATGTGTCACAAGGGCTCCTTGGTTCCGTGACATTCCAAAGTGTCATGTATAGAAAATCACACTATGGAAACCCAGTGTCCATAAAGGAGACAGAGGAGTCCTGCAACTTTATTCCAATAAAGGGAAAGAGTCCACCAGGGCACACACCCATGGGGTTTTCTCTCTCGAGGTTCCAGAGAGTGCAGCCTACTTTTATCCAAACTCCTGGCCACATGTTGCCCTCTTCCTGTCCCCATTGGCCAGGAGGTACTAGGAAGGTTCAGCCTTCCCAAATCAGCTGTCACATATTCCCCTCTTGAACCTGTCATTTTACCCCAAAGTTCATAAACTCAAGCTCGTGCAGACCCATGTGTCTGTTTCAGGAGCCAAGCTGTCTGGGCTCTGTAATAAAGTTAATGGAGACATTAAGACCATTTCAAAGATGTTAACACCAAAACCTTCACCCATCCAACTGTCTGTAAAGAACCTTCCCTATCAGTCACAATGGACTCCTCATTTCCATGGGGCCCCACTGTGTCACAAGGGCCCCTTGGCTCCATGAGGTTCTCCAGTGTCACCCTGGTGTCCTTGGATCCGCATTTTCACAACTGACCCACAGTTCCATGAGGTTCCCAAGTGTCACCATGGTCGCTGTCAGAGGCTGGATGAGATCAATGTCCTCAGACACCTTGGGATGAGCTGTCAGTCAGTCACACAGTGGGGACCAGCACTGAGCCAGCCCTGACTGCCTGAGCAATCACAAATCCCACCTGGGGAGAGTCCCACAAAGGCCCAGGGGCTTAAAAACACAGAGCACAAGGTCAGCCCCTGGTATGGGCCCTGCCTTCTCCTGGGGTTTGGGTCTCACCCACACTGGAACCCCAGGAACTTGGAGCCATATGCGTGTCCTTCTATAGAGCTTCTCTCTTTCTGTCTCTCTCTTTCCTCTCTTTCTACTGCTCTTTCTATGGAACATTTTTGGGTACCTCAACAACCTAATTGTTTAAAGGTTTCCAGGTTCAAGTGGGCCAAGTTAATGAAGTTCCTGGTATGATAAGTGTTTTATGTTGAATTGGATGTGACATTGAATCCTTTTCCAAAGTTTCTTGGATTTTTGTACTTTGCCAGTAAAATGTTCTGTCATTTTGACCTCTTGAGAATATCTGGTTGGCATTTCTCCTGTACACAAAACTTGAGTAAAGGAGCCTTTGGTCACCCCCAGCATTTGAGTGTTCTGGGGTGCCAGAGCCCCACAGGCTCCCAACAGCCTCTTTTTTCCATGAGGCCCCGCTGTGTCACTCTGGCCCTCGGTTCCCTGAGGATCTGGAGTGTCACACGGGTTGATGGCGTTTGTCCTTGCTGCCCCTGACATCCCCTGCCCCACAAAGAGCCCCGAGCCAGCTGTGAGGGACAGGCCCTGCTGGCCCAGGCTGGGCTCAGGGCTTGGCCTTTCTGCTTCCTGCAGCCAAGCCAGGCCTTGCAGTTCCCTGCCCACAGCCTTGGGCTCCCTGCACTTCTGGCCTCAAGGATCTGCTCTCAGCACTCCCTGGGCAGCCTTTGGCACTCCCTGCCCTCCCTGGGGCCCAGCCGTGCTCCAAGGCACTTGGAGTTTTGCTGCTGACTCCTTGAACGGCTTCTTCATCCTTCGCTCAGTGCCTGAGGCTCCTGGACCCAGCCCCAAATCCACCGTGGGGCTGATTAAAATACAGAAAGCCCTCAGGAGTTCTTTGTCTCCCGTCCATTGTCTTTGAGTCTCTGTTATAAATAGGAAACTTGACTATGCCAATATTCAAGCAGCAATCAATTTATTAATTAATATGGTAAAGTATGAGCAACACAGCGCTGGGTACAGTGGGGGCAGTTCTCCCTCCAACTGCACACCGATAGCTGGGGCTTACAGGTATTTATAGGGGTACTCATAAGCTTTCTCAGCAGTTTCTATTCCAATATTTACGCATCAGCAGTTTCTATTTTCCAATTTTTACATCACAATTCTATACACTATTTTAGTTTTTCTCAGAATATGTCCCAAAAAGGAGGATCTCCAGATGGTGGTGGTAGTTTCTGAGATGATTGGTCCTGGTTTCCGCAAGAATAAAGACAAATCCCATCTGGTGAAGTCCAGGTCCCCGAATGTGGCTACACCTTTTTAATTACAATGACTATAAATCTCATACAGTGGTGTCCAGCTTCCCTTGGTCAAAATTATAAATCCTTGAGATGATGTTCATCTTCCTTTCTCAAGCTGTTCTTCTCTGTTTTGTTAAGGCATGAGATAAGCATGATTTCTTTTTATATATTCCAAAGCTCTAGTTTCAAGGATACAAGCAATATTCTAAAATTATACTTCAAAAATTTATTATTGCAGCACTCTTTAATGCCTGACTACAAGCAAAGAGCAACATCCTTAACACTCTAATTCAAATGCTCCTAAATCAACCAAGGTTAATTGCAAAGAAAAGATGGGTTCAAAGGCCTTCTTCCATGCTTTACTTTCCTCAGTTATTATTAGAATTCACAACTGTCCCATTGTCACCCTCCACACATATCACAATCACAAATACACACATTGCCTGTCTGTACCTGACATGGAACACAGCTTTGTATTTCACACTGAGGAGCACTCGGGAAATGTCACTGCAAGGGCAGTATTGATCAGCCCGGTGCTTCCCCTGTGCTGTGCCTTACACCGCTGTTTAGTTTTATTCGGCTTTTCGAGCCTGCCTGTGAAGAGAAGCCCCCCAGGAGAGCAGAGGCTGCTAAAAGATCTGACATCCTCGCCCTAAGCAAGGGATGGAACAGCACAGACTGCTGAAAAGATTCCACCTGGTCTCAGGGCAGAGAGAAAGCCAAAACAGTTTAACTGGGTATTTGGTGGTGCATGTCTGTATAAAAGAATGCTCTAAAATGTCAGCTTCCAATAAAATGTCCTAGGTTGAGGTTTCCTGTGCTGGTGAGAGTCTTTTAGACCCAGCCTTCTCCTGAGCTCTCTGCTGTTGCAGTTCCATGGACAGAGGCTGTTGTCTCTTACCCCCTCCCAAGGGCAGGCTGGTGTTCAGCCATCTCCAGGAGAGCAGGGCCCCATCCCACGTCACTGTGACCTGGGAAGGCAAACTCCATCACTCCAAATGTCCCCCCTTGATCCTTCTTGCCAGACATTTGGCCCTGGCACTGGGGTTTGCTGGTTGCTGCAGGAAAAGGGAAAAACCTGTGACATTTTGGGGCACATGGAACCAAAAAAACCCCTGTGACACTGCGGGGCCTGATGGAACAAAGGGTCCTTTGTGACACAGAGGGGCCAACATGGAGCCAAATATCCCTTGTGAGAGTTTGGCATCTTGTGGAACCCATTGTTCATTGCAACAATGCGGATCCAAGGAGACCGTGGTGTTGTTCATTGTTTATGGAAAGCTTTTGCATTAATCATGGAATCATGGAGCCCATTGTGACACAGCAGGGCCCGTGGAACCAAGGGGCCATGGTGACACTTGGAACTAAGGATACCACTGTGGAGTACGGAACCTCATGGAACCAAAAGTCCATTGTCACAGAGCAAGGCCTCGTGGAACCATGGAGTCCAAAGGTCTAAAACATTTCCTGCACAGTTCTGCCTTGGGTTAGGGGAATGTTATTGGTGGCAGCTTGGTCTCGGCACACACCTGAGGAGTGTGTCTGTTTTCAGTGGGAAAACTCAGGAGTTGCTTCAAAGAATACACAAAGTGAAAACCCCTCTTAGCCTGGGTGCAGCCAGCTCTGCAAGCACAGCAGGTCCCAGGGGAGTGAGGACAGACAGGATGGGGCTGGGGAATGTGGAGCAAGGTTGTCCACACAGGGTCAGAGCTCAAGGCACAGCTCCTGTGAGCAGGCCAGAGCTGCTGAGGAGAGACTCTGGGTCAATATCAATCACAGAATGCTGCAATTGTCTCTGCTCCAAATAGAACAGTAATAAAATACACCCTTTAAAACAGGAGTGCATATTTTTAGAAGCTCTTTAAAATATTTCTCTACATCTAGACTAGGAACCCAAAAACCTAGGAGAGCCGAGGGCACCGTTGCAGCTTCAGGCCCCAAAAGTGCCAAAAACAGTGAATTGAGGAGAGCAGACTGGGAGGATGGGACTTCATAACCTGAAGCTGTAACTGGATAATCACCCAAATATGTAAATGGACCAAAACTTATAAAGGTGTGAAAATGTGTGACCCATCATCCATCTTGGGTGTACCCTCAGCTGGGCTCTTGTACTGCCCCAGGTGTATCCTTTGAAGGCCTTTTTAATAAATCCCTACTTTATTCCTGTAACACTGCCCAGCCTCTGTTCTAGGCAGCCTCTCAAGGCATCAAGGCCTTGCTGGCTGGGCCACCTGACAGGTCCAGCTGACCCTGGCATGTCAAGGGCTGCTGCTCATCAGCCCCTGAAACACTGGGGCTCTGAGCTCTCCTTCCTGTGGAAAGAATTCTCCTTCTCCTCCAGGCGTCCATGGCCAAAATCAGGATCCTTCCTCCAAATTTCCATATATGCAAAGATTGTTCTCAGATGAAATCTGCCAGGACAGACAGATCTGGCTGGCTTGGCCACCCAGGGGCCACCTCTCATCTGACTTTGATACACTGGGACCATGTGCTTCTCTTTCTTATGGGAAAAAAGCACCTTTCACATCCAGGCACCCATGGCCAAAGTTGGGAATCCACCTCCAGAATTCCCTATATCCAGGGATTTCTTCCTGACAAAAGCTGCCAGGAGAGACGGATCTGGCTGGCCTTGGTTTCTGAAGAGCTGGCTCTTGTCTGCCTTTGAAACCCTGGGGCTCTGTGCTTTCCTTCTAATGAAAAGAACTCTCCTTCCTGGCCAGGTGCCCACAGCCAAAACTGAGATTCCACCTCCAAAATTCACTATATCCAAGGATCTCCCCCAGATGAGAGGTGTCAGGAGAGACAGGTCTGGCTCTCTTGGCCCATGGCTGGCCACCTCTCCTCTTCTTCCAAAACACCTGAGCTTTGCACTTTTCTTTCCTATGGGAAAAACCATCCACCTCAACCAGGTGCCCATGGCCAAAGCTGGTAATCCACCTCCAGAATTCCCTATATTCAAGGATTTCTCCATGATGAAAGCTGCCAGGACAAACAGGTCTGGCAGGTTTGGCTTCTCAGGAGCCTTCTCTCTGTACTTCAGCCCTGAAACACTTGGGCTCTGTGCTTTCCTTCCTGTTGAAAAAAATATCCTAGATATCATGGATATATGCAGAAATGGCCAAAATTTGGATTCCAACTGCGAAATTCCCTATATCCAAGGGCTGCTTTTAGACAAAAGCTGCCAGGACAGAGAGGTCTGGCTGGCCTTGGCCTCTGGTAGCTGCCTTTCATCTGGCCCTGAAACACTGGTGTTCCATGCTTTCCTTCCTATGGAAAAGAACTGTCCTTCTCCTCCAGGCATCCATGGCTGAAACTGGTATTCCACCTCTAAAATTCCCTATATCCAGAGATTGCTCTCAGAAAAAAATCTTCTGTCTAATCTGGCTGCCCATGGCCTCTGGTGGATGCTGCTCATCTGCCCCTGGAACACTGGGGCTCGGTTGTTTCCATCCTATGGAGACCACTGTGACACTGTGAGGACCACGTGGAACCATGGACACCATTGTGACACTTTGGGGCCATGGTGACACCGTGGGGATCCAGGGAACCAAGAGACCACCGTGACACTGTGGGGCCTCGTGGAACCAAGGGGCTACTGTGACACTTTAGGGACTCATGGAAGGAAGGGATCCACTGGGACATTGTGGGGCCCCATGGATTCAGGGGAACAGAGAACAGCTCTGGCAGATTTGGCCTCCCAGGGGTGACCTGACAGGTCTGGCTGATCTTGGAATGTCAAGGGCTGCCTCTCATCTGCCCATGAACCACTGGGGCTCCATGCTTTCCTTCCCGTGTAAAAGACTTTCCTCTCTTCTCAGACACCCATGGACAAATTTGGTACTTGCCCTAAAAAATTTCCAGTATACAAGGGTATGTTGCAGAAAAACCTTCCAGCTCTGGCTGGCCTTGGCCTCTCATCTGCCTCAGAAGCACCGGGGCTCTGTGCCTTCCTTCCTATGGATAAGAACCAGCCTTCTTGTCCAGGGGCCATGGCAGAAATTGGAATTTGGCCGCCGAAATTCCATCTATCCCAGGATTGCTCCCAGACAAAAGCTGCCAGGACAGACAGCTCTGCCTGGCCTTGGCCTCTGGTGCTGTTCTTAGACTATGAGCAGAATGTTTTCATCTGAAAACACCTTGGAGAGGGCCCAAAGATCTCCCAAGCTGGGGTTTGCAGGCCTCAAGAACATAACTCATGGAGGTTGATGTGCTTGGACTCACTTGAGAAGAGACTGAGGACAGAACAGGAGTGGCCTGGCAGGGCCTGAAGGGTGGATTCAGAAATGGTGGAGTTTTTTCTCCATAGTGGGAAAGAGCCAGATAGAGAAATTATAGCAAAAATGCAGAGGGGGAGGCCCAGTCTGGACACAAGGAGACAGGAATTTGTCTCCCAGGGCAGGGCTGTGGTGCAAAACGTGACCCAGAAGGAGTCTGGGTCAGCCCAAGGCTTTGTGTGGGCAGGCAGAGGCAGGCAGGAGGCAGAGCTGTCAGCAAAGGAAGGGGCCAGCCAGCTGGGGCAGCCGGGGGATGAGCACAGCCTGCAGGGACAGAGGCGCAGGGCAGGGACACCGTAGCACAGCCTGGGCTGCACAGGGCACAGCCATGGGCAGCAGCTGCCAGGCCCTGACAGAGCCAACTTGGGCAGCACTTGGGCCATGGCTGCTGGGCCTGGGCCTGAGCCAGGAGCAGGAGACAAGCGACCCTTGCAGGCCTGGGGCCTCATGGCCTCCTTGTCCCTGCTCAGCAGCCTGGCAGGGGCCGCCCCATGCTCCTGCCCTTGGCACTGCCCATCCCCACATGCCAGTGCACATCCTGGGAAGAGCCCTGAGCAAGGAGGGAGGGACAGGATCTGCCTGGCCAGGGGCTGGGGCTCAGGCCTTGGCTCTTTGCATTCCTGAGACACATCCAGCTTTGCTCAGCACCAGAGACACCTTGGCCTTGTTTGTGCCCAGCTGTCATCACTGCCTCCAGTGTTCTGCTCTGCCTGGAACCTGGGGACACTTTCTCAGTCCTGTCCCTCAGTGGGACCCATTAAAATTTGAAGAAACTTGGGAGTTTAAATTTAATTTTGAGTTCTTGAGAAGTTTTCTGAACACTCTCTCAGGGACTAGGTCTCTTGTAAACAACACCAAATCCCTGAGAGGGTCATTAAAGTCCTTGTGCTGTGTCTGTGCTGCTGAGCTTTAAGGAACAGCTCTTCCCAGGACCAGCTCCTCTCCCAGTCCAGCAGGGCTGACGGCTCTGCCTGCAGGCACTGAGGGGACAGGAGCCAGGCAGAGAAAGGCTGAAGGCAATCAGGATTGGGAAGGCATTGAGCAGAGTCTCCACTTGGGGAAACATCTTCACAGCCCTCTGCATGGTGAGTCTGTGGGTGCAGGGCAATGTCCTCTGTGGTCCTGGAGGGATCTCCTGAAGCCACAGGGCTGCCCTGGGCACCATCAGAGGGACAGGGCAGGATGGCTCCTGCTGCCAGGGACGGCTGCAGGGGGTGAAGCTGGGGCTGCAGCCAGGGCTGCCCAGGGCTGTCCTGCAGAGCAGGTCCTGCAGCCCTCAGGGCTCTTGGCCAGCCCAGGGCATGTGCAACCTGCCAGGGGCAGCTCTCAGCCTGCCTTGCACCTCCCCATGGACACTGCAGGAGAGAAGTTGGAGGTGGAAGGAGCGACCCCCATCAGGGCAGATTCCTCCTGCTGTGGAGATGGTGCTGCATGGCCAGGGCTGCTCTCAGCATTCTCCTAAAGGGAAGGGAAAGGGGCTGTCAGCTTCGTCTGTGTCACTGAGACTCCTGCACTGTCACACTGGGCATCAGCAGATGTGACTCAGATCTCCCTCAGAAAGTGTCTCCTCAGCCTCCTCTCCCTACAGACAGCAGCAGCAGCACCTTGGCTTGCAGCATCTCTATTTGCCTACCCTGCTCTTCAGGCCCTGCTGCCCTGTGCCACGCTGCTGCGTCGAGTGCACTCTACTCCTCTGAGAGCGGGGGGGAGGCGGCCACGGCTAGCTTGGAGCACAGCAGCAGCTAGCAGCGGGGGGCACTACCCTGATGCGTCAGGGACGTCTGGGCAGCGCCTTCGGCAGGGCAACAATATCGAGAGGAGCGGCAAAAGCAGAGAAACTTGAGAGAAAAGAGGGTCTTAACGTGCCTGGTGCAGTCTAGAAATTTATTGTCTCATTGTCTCCAGGGGATCCAGGCGGGAAAAGGTGGGGAACTAACAGCAACAGCAGTATATGAAGGGGGTGTAACATAGGTACAAGAACCAATGGGGGAAACTGAGGAGGGGAATTGAATATGACTGACATGGACAAGAACTAATGATATAAAAGCTAGGGAGGGGCTCGGAGCACCGGCCCAATCACCCTCTGAGGAAGGGAGAAGTTTCTGGAAGGATGGGGGGGGGTTTCAGGAGATGAACAGGGCTCTGGAGGAGGGGAATATGTAACAGGTGGGGTGGCTGCTAAGGGAACGAGGGTGGAGACAAGGGCTTGGCAGCTTTCTCAGAACAGGAGGGAACCAACTCAGGGAGAGGGGGAAACCAGGGCTGAACCATCAACATAGGCTTAGGGATGCAAAATGGGGAGAACATTATAAGATGGGGAGAACAACACAAACGGGGAAAACAATACAAATGGAAACTGAACCCACACCACAACAGCTAGGGAGATGCCCCTGGGCAGTGCCCTGTGCTGGGAGGGGTCTGCAGGGCAGAGCTGAGCCCGCAGGGCTGGGCTGGGCTCTGGCAGTACTGTAAGGGACAAGGCTTGGATAGAGAGAAACAGCTCCCAGTAGGCACAACTCCAGGAAGCAGAGAGCCAAACCAACACTTTGCCTCCCTCCATGTCCAGGTGCACAGGGAAAAAGCTAAGAGTTTGGAGATATTGATTTTGAACCTGGAGTCTTCAAAAAGGCCACATGATTTTTAACAACAGTTTTGAAGTTTTCCATCCTGTACTAGAGGGAGGTGAAATGAGCAAAGGACACCTGAGTGGGACCAGCAGGTCTGACTGCTCTGGGGCACAGGGAGCCCTGTTTTCCCTCTGGGATCCCCAGTGTTCAGGCTGATTGCAATGCTAAGAACAGGACTTTTGCCCATTCTAAAATAGATGTTACCTAGCAGACCAAACCTAAACTAAAAAAAAAAAAAAAAAAAAAAAAAAAAAAAAAATAAAGGAAATTTCCCCAGACAAAGAGATAAAAGTTTGAGAGATTGTGTAAGAAAATAGCATAGGATTGACTCAAAGTATATTGTCCAAATTGTCAGTGTCTTCTTTGAACAGCTGACAATGTCCAGAGTGAAGAAATGTCCAACAGCAGCTCCATCAGCCACTTCCTCCTGCTGGCATGGGCAGACACGCGGCAGCTGCAGCTCCTGCACTTCTGCCTCTTGCTGGGCATCTCCCTGGCTGCCCTCCTGGGCAACGGCCTCATCATCAGCGCCGTAGCCTGCGGCCACCACCTGCACACGCCCATGTTCTTCTTCCTGCTCAACCTGGCCCTCAGCGACCTGGGCTCCATCTGCACCACTGTCCCCAAAGCCATGCACAATTCCCTCTGGGACACCAGGACCATCTCCTACTCAGGATGTGCTGCACAGGTATTTTTATTTCTCTTCTTTATGGGAGCAGAAGTTTCCCTCCAGACCATCATGTGCTACGACCGCTACGTGTCCATCTGCAAACCCCTGCACTACGGGACCCTCCTGGGCAGCAGAGCTTGTGCCCACATGGCAGCAGCTGCCTGGGCCAGTGCCTTTCTCCATGCTCTGCTGCACACGGCCAATACATTTTCCCTGCCCCTGTGCCAGGGTAATGTCCTGGCCCAGTCCTTCTGTGAAATCCCTCAGATCCTCAAGCTCTCTTGCTCACACTCACACTACCTCAGGGAAGTTGGGCTTCTTGCTGTTGGTGACTGTGTAGCTTTTGGCTGTTTTGTGTTCATTGTTTTCTCCTACGTGCAGATCTTCAGGGCTGTGCTGAGGATCCCCTCTGAGCAGGGATGGCACAAAGCCTTTTCCACCTGCCTCCCTCACCTGGCCGTGGTCTCCCTGTTCCTCAGCACTATCATATTTGCTCACCTGAAGCCCCCCTCTATCTCCTCCCCATCCCTGGATCTGGCAGTGTCAGTTCTGTACTTGGTGGTGCCTCCAGCCCTGAACCCCCTCATCTACAGCCTGAGGAACCAGGAGCTCAAGGCTGCAGTGTGGACACTGATGACTGCATGGTTTCAAAAGCATTAAACTGGTTGCCAATTTCTGCAAATCACTTGTAACAAAAGTAATCTTTGGTACATCTATTGGTTTGTTGTTGTTTTTTTTTTTCCTTTTACTTTTTTTTTAATATTCTCCCTAAACCAAGACGATTGTTTGTGCCACTTCCACCTTTGCTTTGGCCTCAGACTGTGTCAATGAAGAGGTGTCCTCTCAGTGGCTTTAAATGAAATAAAAGATCTCCCAGCAGAGTTTTCACCAGAGATCCCCTTTTGTTGCCTTCTCTGGAGCTGCAGCAGCAATGTCTGTGGGCAGAGCTGGGGGCAGATCAGTGCTGGCACAGCAGCTGTGCCCAGCAGCAGCAGCCCTTGGTGTCACCAGTGCTGCTCCCGTGGCCCTGCCCCACTGCCCTGGTGGCCCTGGTGTTGCTGTAGGGCCTGAGTGCTCTCAGGGCTGGGCACAGCCCTGGGGGTGGCAGTGCCAGGGCTGCAGCAGGGACAGGCCATGGGCACTGCTGGGGCAGCGCTGACGCCTCAGGCCAGGCCCTGGGGGCTCCAGGCTCCTTGCCCAGGCTCTCTCAAGAACACGACCAGGCCAATGCTCAGCACAGAAAAGCCCTGTGAGCAGCCCCAGGGTGGCCGTGGGATGGCTGGGGGCAAACAGCATGGCTGGGGCTCTGCAAGGGCCCTGGGGGAGCAGCAGAGCAGGGAATGATCCATCCCCAGTGTGCTGGACAGCCCAGGGCAGCGTCCCAGAGCGTCCTCATGGAGCTGCCAACAACATCCCCCCTCTGCAGCCCTGGCCTCTCCCCCAGCTCACACAGGTGCCCCATCCTTGCAGGCACAGACACGGCAGCACTGGCTCAGCAGCCCCTGTTTGCATTGCACAGAGCAGGTGGGAGCACCCCCATGCTGTTGGTGTGGGGACATGAACCTGAGGGAGCACAAATGCCATCAGCCCCTGGGGCCAGGAAGGGCTGGGGGACACCAGGGAAACCACTCAGGTTTGTCGTGGCCTCTGCAGTCTGCCAGAAAGTTTGTTCCCATGAGCTGGGAGTTTCCTGTTCCACTGCAGGTGCTGTAGCTCAGAGCCAGGGCTGCCTGGCAGCCACCCCCAACCTGCCCCGAGCATTTCCTTGGCTTCACCTTTGCTTTTAGTCCTGGCATGACAAGTGCTGCAGGAATTGTCTGCAGGCTCCTGCAGTGCCTCCTGCTGCTCCCTTGCCAGAGGCACCACGGGCCAGGGGGGCACATCTGGGCTGCTGTGTCTGCCTCTGGGGCTCCCTGTTCTGGGCAGTGAGGAGGAGCTGCAGAGGCTCTGCAGGACTGACAGGATGGGCTCTGGGGCTGGGAGGAGAAGCTGAGGGACCTGGGCTACTGCAGCTTCTGAAGAGGAGGACCAGGGCTCATCCTGCAACTGCTCCAAGGGTGGTTTCAGAGAAGCACAGAATCAGCAAGGCTGGAAAAGACCTTGGAGTTCAGCAAGTCCAACCTTTGCCCTGACACCGCCTTGTCTCCCTGAGCCTCATCTTCTCCTGGATCAACAACCGCAGCTCCGTCAGCCGCTCCTCACAGGACTTGTGTTCCAGACCCCTCCCCAGCCTTGTTGCCCTTCTCTGGACATGCTCCAGCCCCTCCATGTCCTTCCTAAATTGGGGGCCCAGAACTGGACACAGCACTCGAGGTGTGCCCTCACCAGTGCTGAGCACAGGGGAAGAATCACTGCCCTGCTCCTGCTGGCCACACCATTCCTGATCCTGGCCAGGAGCCATTGCCCTTCTTGCCCACCTTGGCACACTGCTGGCTCATGTCCACCCTGCTGTCCATCAGTGTCCCCAGGTCCCTTTCTGCCTGGCCACTGTCCAGCCACTCTGTCCCCAGCCTGTAGCACTGCAGGGGTTGCTGTGGCCAAAGTTCAGGACCTGGCACTTGGTCTTGTTAAACTTCACCTTGTTGGATTTGTTCCCTGGATCCAGCCTGTCCAGGCCCCTCTGCAGAGCCCTCCTACCTTCCAGCAGATCCACACTCACACCCAGCTCGGTGTCATCTGCAGATTTGCTGATGCTGGACTCAGTCCCCTCATGCAGATCATCAATGCAGATATTGAAATCCACACTGGCTGGCTCTGATCCCTCGGCCATCCTGTGGGTGCCCTGTGATGGCACTCAGGGTGATCTATTCCATAACCTTGCCGGGAACCCAGGCAGGGGTGACAGGCCTGGAGTTCCCCAGATCCTCCTTCCAGCCCTTCTTGGGGATGGGCTCACATTGGCACCTCCAGTCCTCTGGGACCTCCCTGCTGAGCCAGGACTGATGGTAAATGATGGAGAGCAGCTTGGGCAGCTCATCCACCAGCTCCCTCATCTCCCTGGGATGGATCCCATCTGGTCCCAGAGACACTTGTGAGCGTCTGAGTGGCTCAGCAGGTCCCCAGCTGCTTCCTCCTGGATTACAGGGGAGCTGTTCTGCTCCCTGTGCCCATCTACCAGCTCAGGTAAGTCAAGTCAACTTGACTTACTCTTGAAAACTGAGACTAAGAAGGGGTTAAGTACCTCAGCCTTTTCCTCGTCTTTGATGAGCCCCCAAGAAGGAATGAAGGTTCTCCTTAGCTCTCCTTTTGCCATTAAAATATTTATATAATCACGTTTATTATCCTTCACAGAAATAGCCAGATTAAATCCTAACTGAGCTTTCACCTCTCTAATTTTCTTTTTGCATGACCTAACAACATCCCTAAACATGTCCTGAGTTTCCTGCCCCTCTGTGCAAAGGCCATACACACTAAGTTTTCCCCTGAGTTCCTGGAAAAAGCTCCATGCCCTTCGAGGCCAGTCATTTTACTTGCTAGCTCACTTTTGGGCACAAACGGGCAGGATATTGCTGCTCCTTCAAACTTTCTTTCTTGAAGCACGTCCATCCTTCTGGAATCCATGGTTTTAAAGGGCTGTTTCCCTTAATAAAATCAGTACCTGATTTGGTACTTCCCAAAACAATCATAGTAGGCCAAAGTCTGCTCCTGTAACTCCAGTGCAGAAGATTTAGTGATGCTCCATCTTTCACAGAATGTTTAAAAAATCAAGAATTTCATGGTCCCTGTGCCCCAAACAGCCTCTGACCACCACATCTCCCTCCAGCCCTTCTCTGTTTGTGACCAGCAGGAGACAGAGCTTTCCTTGGCAGTGGGAATTGCAGGAAACCTCCTCAGAGTGCAGCTTGGAAGGTTCAGCCTGGAGCTGAGGAGAAAGAAAAGTCCCTCCCAGGGCAGAATGTTGGTGCTGGAGGTGTCCCAGCGTGAGGCTGGGCCATGGCCGGGCTCTGTGTGCCAGGAGCCGGCAGCGCTGGGTGCAGGGAGCCCAGGGAGGGCCCAGAAACGCTGGGTGAGAAATGCTGGAGCACAGCGAGAGGGGCGAGTGCAGCCGGCCAGGGCAGAGGAGCAGCACGCCCAGGGGGCACAGCCTGCAGGACAGATGGCCAAGGGCTGGGCAGGGCTGGCAGGGCCACAGGCACCCAGGCCTTTTTGCCCTGGGCTCGGGCAGCGCCTGCGGAGGCCCCGCAGGAGGAACTTTCCTGGCAGGGGCTGCACTTTGGTTCTCCCTCGGCCTCCCTGGGGAGGCTGGCAGGGGCTGCAGGTTGATGGCGTTTGTCCTGGCTGCCCCTGACATCCCCCTGCCCCACAAAGAGCCCCGAGCCAGCCGTGAGGGACAGGCCCTGCTGGCCCAGGCTGGGCTCAGGGCTTGGCCTTTCTGCTTCCTGCAGCCAAGCCAGCCCTTGCTCAGCATTGCAGTTCCCTGCCCAAAGCCTTGGGCTCCCTGTACTCCTGGCCTCAAGGATCTGCTCTCAGCACTCCCTGGGCAGCCTTTGGCACTCCCTGCCTTCCCTGGGGCCCAGCCGTGCTCCAAGGCACTTGGAGTTTTGCTGCTGACTCCTTGAGCGGCTTCTTCATCCTTCTCTCAGTGCCTGAGGCTCCTGGACCCAGCCCCAAATCCACCGTGGGGCTGATGAAAATACAGAAAGCCCTCAGGAGCTCTTTGTCTCCCTTCCATTGCCTTCGAGTCTCCAGGGCTTGTGCAGGGATTGGAATCAGCTTGGAGTTCTCTTCGGAAGGGAGATTCCAAAGTACACTTCATGATTTTTCGTTTTTATGCAGCAATTGAGTTAGCACTTTCCTATTCAGAGAAGAGGCAATAGAAGCATTCCCCCAGTGTTCTTGATGCTGAATGCCTCCTTAGGAGGTCTGGGCACGGAGAAGAATGAGCCCCTTGCAGGCTGAGCCTGTTTGGACAAGCTGCTCCTCACCCCCAGCCTCACCATGTCTGACATTGCCCACCTGGGACTGACATCAAAAATAAAAAAAAATCATAGAATTTTTCTTTAGAACGAATTTATTTAACAAAATTATAAATATAGTTTTCTTATTTCTAATAGCATTATTCTACATTTTTATGGCTGTATAAAAGTTATACATTCTTAGCAACTAAAAAAATTATTTCTCATTCGTATTAAGTAATATAATTGCCTTCACTAATAATTTGCCAACTATTAGCTACTTATTTCTCCTTCTTTATGCTAATAATTTAGTACATCTGTCATCTTATTGACTATTTTCTCAGCATAAAAGAGGCCACTCTGGGGTCGATGGAGACATTTCTGGGCCACATTTGGGGCAGTTTTGGGTCTGGGGAGGGAATTCAGAGAGAACTTGAGGCTCTGGAGGACACTTGGTGGAGCCGGGTGGGCACCTGGAGAGACACTCAGAGTTTCTGAGGGACACTTCGGGATCCGGAGCAGCACTTGGGGGTCCAGGGGGGCCTTTGGAGGTCAGGGAGGGGAATTTGGGGCACTTCGGGGTCCGGGCGGGCCCTTGTGGAGCACGAACGGGGCTCTCTGCGGCGCGGGGGGTGATGGGCGTTGTAGGCGCGGGTATCATTCGGTTGAACGGGGCCGCGGAGCATCACGGGAGTTCTAGGCGCAGCAGCAATGACATTTTGCAGTGCGCGGGGCATGACGGGAGAAGAAGTCCCGGCTGGAATAGCACTGAATGAGCGCCGTGGAGCATGATGGGTGCTGTAGTCCCGAAAGTGGATAGACCACGATGTTTGCGGGTCCGGGAAGGAACTTGGGGGACACTTTTGCGTCCGAACCGCGACCGGAAGTTCTCGGGGGAACTCAAACGGCTCGGGAGCACTTGCGGGGCGCTCGGGGAGCTCCAACCGAGCTCTTTACGGCGCGGGGCACGGCAGGAGTTTTAGGCGCGGGACTGTGTTCTGAGGGGCTCTGGGACCGCGGGGGATGAGAGGAGATGAATTCCCAGATGTGGCTGTGCCGGGCATCTGTGGGGTTGGTAGCACTCGCGGGGTCCGGGAACGCTTTTGGGGGATCCTGAATGGGCGCTGAGGGGGCACTGAGGGATCCTGGACGGCCCGGGGGGACACTTATGGGACAGATGCGGGGCGGATCGCGAGGCTCTCTGGAGCGCGGGGCATGACGGGCGTTGTAGTCCCGTCTCCGATGGGGCTAAAACGGGTCGCGGGGCATGACGGGAGATGTAGGCAAAAAGAAAAGATGGCGGCCATGCTAGGCACCGCCTGAGGCCCCCATTTGTCAGGCTGATTGGCTTCGAGCGGTGATAGGCGGGAGTCTCGGCAAATGGGATGTGGAGGAGGCGGGAACAGCTCAATCAACCTATCCAGTCCCGACCAGTTCATCCCCAGTACGGACCAGTTCATCCCAAGTAGAACCCAGTACAACCCCAGTGCCCCTCCAGTCCCTCCCAGTACAACCAAGTCCCTCCCAATACACCTGAGTTTTTTCCCAGTCCCTTCCAGTTCCCACCCAATGTCATCCACAGGATGCCCTGGTGTCCCCAATCTTCTCTGCAATGTCACCAGTGTCCCCAGTTTGTCCCAGTATACCCCAGTGTGACTCCCAGAATGTCCCAGTGTCTCCCACAGCTCAAGGCACAGTGTCTGTGAGCAGGCCAGAGCTCCTGAGGAGAGACCCTGGGTCAATATCAATCACAGAATGCTGCAATCACCACTGCTCTAAAGAGAAATAAAATAAGATATATCTTTTAAAATATTAATGTGTATTTCTTAAAAGCTCCTAGCAATTTTTCTCCATAACCAGACTAAGAAAACTTTAATGACCCTCTCAGGGCCTTGGTTGTGTTTACATCAGACTCAGTCCCTGAGAGTGTTTTAAAGAAACTTCTCAAGAACTTAAATTAAAACTCTTAATTTTCTTAAAGTTTTAATGGGTCCCACTGAGGGACACGACTGAGAAAGTGTCCCCAGGTTCCAGGTAGAGCAGAACACTGCAGGCAGTGATGACAGCTGGGCACAAAGAAGGCGAAGGTGTCTGTGGTGCTGAGCAAAGCTGGATGTGTCTCAGGAATGCAAAGGGCTAAGGCCTGAGCCCCAGCCCCTGGCCAGGCAGATCCTGTCCCTCCCTCCTTGCTCAGGGCTCTTCCCGGGATGGGCACTGGCATGTGGGGATGTGCAATGCCAAGGGCAGGAGCATGGGGCGGCCCCTGCCAGGCTGCTGAGCAGGGACAAGGAGGCCATGAGGCCCCAGGCCTGCAAGGGTCACTTGTCTCCTGCTCCTGGCTCAGGCCCAGGCCCAGCAGCCATGGCCCAAGTGCTGCCCAAGTTGGCTCTGTCAGGGCCTGGCAGCTGCTGCCCATGGCTGTGGCCTGTGCAGCCCAGGCTATGCTACGGTGTCCCTGCCCTGCACCTCTGTCCCTGCAGGCTGTGCTCATCCCCCGGCTGCCCCAGCTGGCTGGCCCCTTCCTTTGCTGGCTCTGCCTCCTGCCTGCCTCTGCCTGCCCACACAAACCCTTGGGCTGACCCAGACCCCTGAGGGATGAGTTACACCACAGCCCTGCCCTAGTGCCTGGTTCCTCTCTTGTGTCCACTCTGGGTCTCCCCAGCTGCATTTGTGGTTTCATTTCTGTATCTGGCTCTTTCCCACTAAGGAGAAAAAGCTCCACCATTTCTGAATCCACCCTTCAAGCCCTGCCAGGCCACTCCTGTTCTGTCCTCGGTCTCTTCTCAATTGAGACCAGGCACATCAACCTCCATGGTTATGTTCTTGAGGCCTACAAACCCCAGCTGGGAGATCTTTGGGCCCTCTCCAAGGTGTTTTCAGATGTAAACATTCTGCTCATAGTCTAAGAACAGCACCAGAGGCCAAGGCCAGGCAGAGATGTCTGTCCTGGCAGCTTTTGTCTGGGAGCAATCCTGGGATAGATGGAATTTCGGCGGCCAAATTCCAATTTCTGCCATGGCCCCTGGACAAGAAGGCCGGTTCTTTTCCATAGGAAGGAAGACACAGAGCCCTGGTGCTTCTGAAGCAGATGAGATGTGACCACCAGAGGCCAAGGCCAGCCAGAGGTGGCAGGTTTTTGTCTGCAACATACCCTTGCATACCGGAAATTTTTTAGGGCAGGTACCAAATTTGTCCATGGGTGTCTGAGAAGAGAGGAAACTCTTCTACACGGGAAGGAAAGAATGGAGCCCCAGTGGTTCATAGGGAGATGAGAGGCAGCCCTTGACATTCCAAGATCAGACAGACCTGTCAGGTCACCCCTGGGAGGCCAAATCAGCCAGAGCTGTTCTCTGTTCCCCTGAATCCATGGGGCCCCACAATGTCCCAGTGCTTCCCTTGCTTCCATGACAACCTGAGGTGTCACAGTGACCCCTTGGTTACACAAGGCCCTGAAGGGTCTTAATGGTCTCCATGGTTCCACGAGGCCCCACAATTTCACGGTGATCTCTTGGTTCCATGGAGCCCCACGGTGTCACCGTGGCCCCAAAGTGTCACAATGGTGTCCATGGTTCCATGTGGTCCTCACAGTGTCACAGTGGTCTCCATAGGAAGGAAACAACCGAGCCCCAGTGTTCCAGGGGCAGATGAGCAGCATCCACCAGAGGCCATAGGCAGCCAGATTAGACAGAAGATTTTTTTCTGAGAGCAATGTCTGGATACAGGGAATTTTAGAGGTGGAATACCAGTTTCAGCCATGGATGCCTGGAGGAGAAGGACAATTCTTTTCCATAGGAAGGAAATCATGGAACGCCAGTGTTTCAGGGCCGGATGAAAGGCAGCTACCAGAGTCCAAGGGCAGCCAGACCTCTCTGCCCTGGCAGCTTTTGTCTGAAAGCAGCCCTTGGATATAGGGAATTTTGCAGTTGGAATCCAAATTTTGGCCATTTCTGCATATATTCATGATATCTAGGGGGTTTTCTTCCACAGGAAGGAAAGCACAGAGCCCAAGTGTTTCAGGGGCTCCTGAGAGGCCAAACCTGCCAGACCTGTTTGTCCTGGCAGCTTTCATCATGGAGAAATCCTTGGATATAGGGAATTCTGGAGGTGGATTCCCAGCTTTGGCCATGGGCACCTGGTTGAGGTGGATGGTTTTTCCCAGAGGAAAGAAAAGTGCAAAGCTCAGGTGTTTTGGAAGAAGAGGAGAGGTGGCCAGCCATGGGCCAAGAGAGCCAGACCTGTCTCTCCTGACACCTCCCATCTGGGGGAGATCCTTGGATATAGTGAATTTTGGAGGTGGAATCTCAGTTTTGGCGGTGGGCACCTGGCCAGGAAGGAGAGTTCTTTTCATTAGGAAGGAAAGCTCAGAGCCCCAGTGTTTCAATAGCAGACAAGAGCCAGCTCTTCAGAAACCAAGGCCAGCCAGACCCGTCTCTCCTGGCAGCTTTTGTCGGGAAGAAATCCCTGGATATAGGGAATTCTGGAGGTGGATTCCCAACTTTGGCCATGGGTGCCTGGATGTGAAAGGTGCTTTTTTCCCATAAGAAAGAGAAGCACATGGTCCCAGTGTATCAAAGGCAGATGAGAGGTGGCCCCAGGTGGCCAAACCAGCCAGATCTGTCTGTCCTGGCAGATTTCATCTGAAAACAATCTTTGCAAATATGGAAGTCTGGAGGAGGAATCTGGATTTTGGCCATGGACACCTGGAGGAGAAGGATAGTTCTTTCCACAGGAAGGAGAGCCCAGAGCTCCAGTGTTCCAGGGCCTGATGAGCAGCAGTCCTTGACATGCCAGGGTCAACTGGACCTGTCAGGTGGCCCAGCCAGCCAGGCCTTGATGCCTTGAGAGGCTGCCTAGAACAGAGGCTGGGCAGTGTTACAGGAATAAAGTAGGGATTTATTAAAAAGGGCTTCAAAGGATACACCTGGGGCAGTACAAGAGCCCAGCTGAGGGTACACCCAAGATAGATGATGGGTCACACATTTTCACACCTTTATGAGTTTTGGTCCATTTACATATTTGGGTGATTATCCAGTTACAGCTTCAGGTTATGAAGTCCCATCCTCCCAGTCTGCCCTCCTCAATTCACTGTTTCTTGCACTTTTTGGGCCTGAAGCTGCAACGGTGCCCTCGGCTCTCCTAGGTTTTTGGGTTCCTAGTCTAGTTGTAGAGAAATATTTCAAAGTGCTTCTAAAAAATATGCACTCCTGTTTTAAAGGGTGTATTTTATTACTGTTCTATTTGGAGCAGAGACAATTGCAGCATTCTGTGATTGATATTGCCCCAGGGTCTCTCCTCAGCAGCTCTGGCCTGCTCACAGGAGCTGTGCCTTGAGCTCTGACCCAGTGTGGACAACCTTGCTCCACATTCCCCAGCCCCATCCTGTCTGTCCTCACTCCCCTGGGACCTGCTGTGCTTGCAGAGCTGGCTGCACCCAGGCTAAGAGGGGTTTTCACTTTGTGTATTTTTTGAAGCAACTCCTGAGTTTTCCCACTGAAAACAGACACACTCCTCAAGCGTGTGCCGAGACCAAGCTGCCACCAATAACATTCCTCTAACCCAAGGCAGAACTGTTCAGGAAATGTTTTAGATCTTTGGACTCCATGGTTCCACGAGGCCTTGCTCTGTGACAATGGACTTTTGGTTCCATGAGGTTCCATAATCCACAGTGGTATCCTTAGTTCCAAGTGTCACCATGGCCCCTTGGTTCCATGGGCCCCGCTGTGTCACAAGGGGCTCCATGATTCCATGATTAATGCAAAAGCTTTCCATAAGCAATGAACAACACCACGGTCTCCTTGGATCCGCATTGTTGCAATGAACAATGGGTTCCATGAGATCCCAAACTCTCACAAGGGTTATTTGGCTCCATGTTGGCCCCTCTGTGTCACAAAGGACCCTTGGTTCCATCAGGCCCTGCAGTGTCACAGGGGTTTTCTTGGTTCCATGTGCCCCAAAGTCTCACAGGGTTTTGCCTTTTCCTACAGCAACCAGCAGCAAACCCCAGTGCCAGGGTCAAATGTCTGTCAAGAAGGATCAAGGGGGGACATTTGGAGTGATGGAGTTTGCCTTACCAGGTCACAGTGACGTGGAATGGGGCCCTGCTGTCCTGGAGATGGCTGAACACCAGCCTGCCCTTGGGAGGGGGTAAGAGACTACAGCCTCTGTCCATGGACCTGCAACAGCAGAGAGCTCAGGAGAAGGCTGGGTCTAAAAGACTCTCACCAGCACAGGAAACCTCAGCCAAGGGCATTTTATTGGAAGCTGACATTTTAGAGCATTCTTTTATACAGACATGTACCACCAAATACCAAGTTAAACTGTTTTGGCTTTCTCTCTGCCCTGAGACCAGCTGGAATCTTTTCAGCAGTCTGTGCTGTTCCATCCCTTGCTTAGGGCGAGGATGTCAGATCTTTCAGCAGCCTCTGCTCTCCTGGGGGGCTTCTCTTCACAGGCAGGCTCTAAAATCTGAATAAAACTAAACAGCGCTGTAAGGCACAGCACAGGGGAAGCACCGGGCTGATCAACACTGTCCTTGCAGTGACATTTCCCGAGTGCTCCTCAGTGTGAAATACAAAGCTGTGTTTCGTGTCAGGTACAGACAGGCAATGTGTGTATTTGTGATTGTGATATGTGTGGAGGCCGACAATGGGACAGTTGTGAATTCTAATAATAACTGAGGAAAGTAAAGCATGGAAGAAGGCCTTTGAACCCATCTTTTCTTTGCAATTAACCTTGGTTGATTTAGGAGCATTTGTATTAAACCATTAAGGATGTTGATCTTTGCTTGTAGTTAAGCCTTAAAGAGTTCTGCAATAACTCTTTTGAAGTATAATTTTAGAATATTGCTTGTATCCTTGAAACTAGAGCTTTGGAATATATAAAAAGAAAACATGCTTATCTCATGCCTTAACAAAACAGAGAAAAAAAACTTGAGAAAGGAAGTTGAACATCATCTCAAGGATTTATAATTTCAACCAAGGGAAGCTGGACACCCCTGTATGAGATTTATAGTCATTATAATTAAAGAGGTGGCGCCACATCTGGGGAGCTGGACTTCACCAGATGGGATTTGTCTTTATTCTTGCGGAAACCAGGACCAATATTTCGGAAACTACCACCACCATCTGGAGATCCTCCTTTTTGGGACGTATCCTGAGAAAAACGAAATCGCAATAGTGCATAGAATTGTGATGTAAAGATTGGAAAATGGAAACTGCTGATGCGGAAAACTTGGAATAGAAACGGCTGAGAAAGCTTATGAGTACCCCTATGTTGCAGTGAGTTATTCTAATATTTAAATAAGAATAGAAAAATTATGTATTAGACGTAGTTATGCTAAGGATTGTAACCCAAGTAGGCCCTTGGCACAATATATGTGAACTAAAAACCAGTGTTGCAAGAAATCAGTAGAGCATGATTATCTAGAGAATATGCAGTAGAGGAAGAAATTGTCATCTACATGATGTATGTCCCTAAGAAATGTTCTGTTAGAGATACAATGTAACCGTTAGTCAAGGAAAGCTTAGAGAAGTATAAAGAATCCTGTAAGTTTGTTGGGAAGCTGGGACTCTGATTTTGGGACGCTAGTCCGCAGAGACCCCAGGGCCCTTAATAAAGCACCGCATAAAACAACTTTGTTGTTTTGTGTTTTACTCTCTTTGGATACGGGCAGCAGTTTTCTGGCGACCGTGGCAGGACTCCGAAGGTGGCTGGGCCGGTTCACGTCCTGATCTACTCCACACCGGCACCGAGTGATTCTCGGGGAGTCATTGGTTTGTGCCCGACCCCCGCGCCTGTCGGACGACTGTGAGGAGGTAAGCCCGAAGGTGTTTTATTTCTGGTATTGGTATTGGGTGCCTGTCCGTAAGACGAGGTGGCAATCCTCGCAGGATTGGGCTAAAGACGTCTTGGTGGAAAAGCCTAGGCGCCGGCTGTAAGACGCGGCGAAAGCTTCGCTTGTCCGGCACTTGCCCCTCGCAGCGACGAGTAGTGGAGAGATTGGTTGGGTTGGTCTGTTCTGTTTCTCTCTCTTTGTAAATTTCTTTTTGTATTTTCTGTTTCATTTTGCAGTGGTAAAATTGTATTTGGTTGGTCTGTTCTATTTCTCTCTCTGGAAATCTCTTTTTGTATCTTCTGTTTTATTTTGCTGTGGTAAAATTGTATTGTGATATGATGCCTTTTAAAACATTTAAAGCACTTGTCCAATCCAATGAGATAGTGCCGGGGAATACCCCGCTGGGTTGTTTGGTAGGGAGATGGAAATCAGAAGGCTTTGATCAAGACAAATTACGAAAAGGAAAAATGATTGATTTTTGTAATCACTTGTGGCCCTTGTATGCCTCTGAGGGAGGGCCAGAATGGCTTTTAAATGGCACAATAGATCACGCTGTGATAACTCCCCTAATGCAGTATTTAAGGAAGAATAAGAAGTGGGAGGAAATACCATATCTGGATTTGTTTTACTATTTGGGACAAAAGACAGAGTGGCAGAAGGAATGTGGTATTATGATGTTAGAAGTCCAAAATGATGAGGAATGTCTGGAATGTAAGAAAAAGAATGTGTGTGTGAGCTGTGCAGTTAAAGCCAACCGAGAGGAGGAGGATTTGTCACTGTGTATTGCTGCTTCCGCTCCACCTTTAGAACTAGAGGAAAGAGAACGGATAGAGATAAGTAAGAAAGAATATGAGGATTTAGAAGAGGATGATGGAGATGATCAGGGTGAGGGGGATGATGATACCGAATCTTTAAGGACCCCAGGAGTCTCACGGGCAAAGGTTACCCTTCGTCCCCAAACCCCTTCCCCTGGTAGTTCCCGTAGTGTTCAAAGAACTCCACTTGCGGCTCTTACGCGACAGGGGAGACGGAATCAGGGGGAGCCACACATGATTGCTCCGCTGAGGGAGGCAGTAGGACCCCAAGGGGAGCGGGTGCTAATAAAGGTACCTTTCTCCCTGAGTGATTTAGTGATTTGGAAACAGACAGCGGGAAGCTACCGGGAGGATCCAGAGAGAACTGCGTGTGTGGTTAAAATGGTTATTAAAACACAAGATCCAGATTGGAATGATTTGCAGGTGTTGTTAGATACTCTGATGGATTCAACTGAAAAGGATATGGTAATGCGCGCTGCTAAGGAAAGGGCTAGGGAGGCTATACGGGCACAGAGGCTGACAGGAGTTACGGTGGGAGAAATCGTGCCTACCGATGACCCGGGGTGGGATCCGAATAGCATTGAGGGGCATCAGAGATTGAAAAAGTTCCAGGAACTATCGGTGCGCAGTTGGAGAGAGAACTGCCCCCACTGTACCCAGCGCTGTATTGCTCATACTTCACCATATAAATTATTAAATTGATTGCTGCTTGAATATTGGCATAGTCAAGTTTCCTATTTATTACAGAGACTCAAAGACAATGGATGGGAGACAAAGAGCTCCTGAGGGCTTTCTGTATTTTAATCAGCCCCACGGTGGATTTGGGGCTGGGTCCAGGAGCCTCAGGCACTGAGCGAAGGATGAAGAAGCTGCTCAAGGAGTCAGGAGCAAAACTCGAAGTGCCTTGGAGCACGGCTGGGCCCCAGGGAGGGCAGGGAGTGCCAAAGGCTGCCCAGGGAGTGCTGAGAGCAGATCCTTGAGGCCAGGAGTGCAGGGAGCCCAAGGCTGTGGGCAGGGAACTGCAATGCTGAGCAAGGCCTGGCTTGGCTGCAGGAAGCAGAAAGGCCAAGCCCTGAGCCCAGCCTGGGCCAGCAGGGCCTGTCTCTCACGGCTGGCTCGGGGCTCTTTGTGGGGCAGGGGGATGTCAGGGGCAGCAAGGACAAACTCCACCAACCCGTGTGACACTCCAGATCCTCAGGGAACCGAGGGCCAGAGTGACACAGCGGGGCCTCATGGAAACAAGAGGCTGTTGGGAGCCTGCGGGGCTCTGGCACCCCAGAACACTCAAATGCTGGGGGTGACCAAAGGCTCCTTTACTCAAGTTTGGTGCAGAGGAGAAATACCAACCAGATATTCTCAAGAGGTCAAAATGACAGAACATTTTACTGGCAAAGTACAAAAATCCAAGAAACTTTGGAAAAGGATTCAATGTCACATCCAATTCAACAT
>NC_066338.1:2800968-2822245 GCF_022539315.1 Serinus canaria
GAACTGCAGTCACCAGAGGTCAAGGCCAGCCAGACCTGTCTGTAATGGCAGCTTTAGTCTGGGAGCAATCATTGGATATAGGACATTTGGAGGAGGAATCCAAATTTCAGCCATGAGCGCCTGGAGAAGGATGGTTCCTTTGCATGGAAAGGAAAGAGTGGAGCCCCATTGTTTCATGGCAGAATAGAGGTGACCACCAAAGGGCAAGGTCAGCCAGAGCTGTCTGTCCTGGCAGCTTTTATCTTGGAGAAACCCTTGAATATAGGAATTTTTGAGGAGAAATTCTAATTATGGAATGGGTGCCTGGGCAGGAGGGACGGTTCTTTTCCATAGGAAGGAAAGCACTGAGCCCCAGTGTTGGAAGGCAGGTGAGACCCAGCTTTGAGGAAGACAAGGACAGCCAGATTTGTTGGTAATGGCGGCTTTTGTCTGGGAGCAATCCCTGGATATTGGATATTTTGGAGGAGGAATCCTGTTTTGGCCAAGGATGCTTGAATGAGAAGGGCAGTTCTTTTCCATCTGAAGGAAAGCCCAGAGCCCCAGGGTTCAGGTCTACATGAGAAGAGACCCTCAGCATGCCAAGGGCAGCTGGACCAGTGAGGTGCAGCCAACCTGTTCCCTGTTCCCTTGTTTCCAGGGGTCCCTGCAGTGTCACAGTGGTGCTGTCATATTGGATCCTTGGTTCCATGAGGCCCAGATGAGTCACACTGGCCCCTTGTTTCCATGGGGCTCCATAATGTCACAATGGTCCCTTGGTTCCATGAGGCCTGGCAGTGTCACAGGGGTCTCCTTGGTGCTGCAGTGTCACAATGGACCCTTGGTTCCATGGGCACTCACAATGTCAGAAGGGTCTCCTTGGTCCTTAAGGCCCGGCAGAGCCCCTTGATTCACTGAGGTCTCCAAGTGTCACAATGGCCTCCAGGATTCCATGAAGCCCTGCAGTGTCACCAAGGACCTTTGGTTCCATGGGGTCCTGAACTGTTCCATGGATCCTCAGATCCATGGGGCCCTGCAGTGTCACAAGGGACTCCTTGGTTCCATGGGGCTGCAAAGTGTCACAGTGGCCCCTTGGTTCAATGAGGCCTGTGATGCCTTAGGATTTAAGCCTTTATATTTTTCAAATCCTGTACTGCATTAGTGCATAGCTCTAAACTCCATATAAAGTGTTAGTTAATGGTCTTCACATTTTGGCCAGGCAAAACAATTCTTCTAGGCCAGAAACTCAAAGACACCCTCCAGCCTCTGGCCCTAAAAAGTATAAACAAAAGTGATTTGGGGGGGAGCAAACTGGGGGAATAATACTTCATTACCTGAAGCTGTAATTGGAGGATTAACCCCTGATATGTAAATGAACCAAACTTAGATCTGTCCGAAAAACTCATGACCTCAGTCCATCTTGTTTGTAGCCTCTGGGAGGCTTTTGACTTCCCAAGATGTGTCTATTGAAGGCCTTTAATTAAAACCCACTTTATTCTATTAAGCTTTGTTTAGCCTCTGTTCTAGCCAGCTACTCCAGGCATCACCTGTAGTATCAGAATAGTTTCCATGATTCCATAAGGCACTGCAGTGTCAAACAGACCATTGATTCCATGAGACCCCACGGTGTCACTATGTTCCCCTTGGTTCCATTGAGCCCCACAGTGTCACTGGGGTCCCCTTGATTCCAAAATGCCCTGAAATGCCACAACAGCCCTTTGCTTTCACAAGGCCTCAAATTTCAACAATGCCCTCCATGGTTTCATGAGGCCATGATGTGTCAACAGACCTTCAGCTCCATGGTGCCCCACAGTGTCACAATGGTCTCCTTGGTTCTGCACTTGAAGAATCCCCCCTTGGTCCCTCGGAGCCCCACAGAGTCCTCATTGTGCCCTTGGTTCCACGAGGCCCTGCAGTGCCACAATGCTCCTTTGGTTCCACCAGGCTCCATGTGTAATATTGGTCTCCATGGTTCCATGAGGCACCGCTGTGGCACAATGGCCTCCTTGGTTCCATGATGTCCCGTAGCACAGCAATGGCCTCCTTGGTTCCACGGTGTCAGAATGGCCCCTGTGTCCCGTGGAGCCCCTCAGTGTCACTGTGGTCCCCGTGATTCCATGGGGCCCGGTGTCCTGGTTTAGGACAAATTAGGGGAAATCTCCGAAAGGAGTCCCCTAAAACAAACCTCCAACCACCCCTCCCCCAATACCGGGTTCGGGAAGGAATTCCTCGGAGGAGCAAAGTGGAAAATAAAACCTATTTAATAACAAGTAACAAAGGAACACTCCCCAACACAAGAAAAGAAAAAGAAACCAGGCAGTGTTGTGGAGGGTGCTGATCTTCTTCTCGCAGACTCCGGGGGGTCCTGAACGTCCCAGGTCAGGTCCGGAGCCGGTACGGTATCTTCAGGGGAGGGTAAGAAAGAGGGAAAGGGAAGGAAAAAAAAAAAAAAAAAAAAAAAAGAAGAGCGCAAAAGAAAGCAAGCCAGCCAAGCTAAGCAGCAGCAGCAAGCAAAAGCAAAAGCAGCCAGCAAGCTAAGCAGCAGCAGCAGCCAGCCAAAAGCAAAAGCCGAGGTGCCCGGTCACCCTCACCCCCCCCCACCCCCGCCCCGCCGCAGCAAGACGGCCGGGGGTGGGGGGGGAAGAAAGGCCAGACACAACACACGATATTGGGATAAAGGCTGTCACCCCACGACACCCGGCCGTGCTACAATGGCCCCAATGGCTCCAATGGTCCCCAGCGAGACTCTGACTGAAAGGGGTTTATAGTCAGGTGGGGGTCGGTCTCTTCTCCCAGGCACCACTGACAGAATGAGAAGACACAGTCTTAAGATGCCCCACTGGAAGTTTATGTTTGACATCAGGAAAAAATTAGTCACTGAAGGAGTGATTGGGCACTGGGATCTTCCACCCAGGGAGGTGGTGAAGTCACTGTCCCTGGTGGCATTAAAAATAGACTGGACGTGGCACTCAGTGTCATTGTTTACTTGATGAGGGGATGTTAGGTCACAGGTTGGACTTGATGATTTAAAGGCCTTCTCCAACCTTGTTAAATCTGTGATTCTGTGTCATAATAGTCTCCATTTTTCCATGAGGCCCCACAGTCTCACAAGTGGCCCCTTGGTTCCAGGAGGCCCAGCTACACCAGAATGGTCCCTTGGCTTCATGGATTGTCATGTGTCACAGTGTCCTGTGCTCCCCTTGGTTCCATGAGGTTCAAGGGTGTCACAGCTGACTCCTTGGCTGGGTGAGGCCCCACTGGCACCAAAACTCCAAAATATCAGAATAAGACTCCTTAACACTAACTTGGTGTTTAAGAGGGCATCATTTATTCAGGCCTGAGGTCCAACAAGGGATAAATCCTAACCATACGTGGACATGTAATTCTACCAGTGTGTTCCTAATATTCAATCACTGCTTGCAAATTACAATTTAGCCATTCTTATGAAACCCACCCCAAGTACCCAAATGTAGTCTTTTTTTCTCTATCCCAGCACCCTTGAGCCAGATGTCTTCTTCTCTTCCAACCATCCTTGCTGGGAAAGCAGCCCCTGCATGCCTTGTTCCTGTGCTCAAAGTTCACAGGCAGGGTAAAAATGGAATGAACCCTTTTGGTCTCAGCCCAAGGCTTTGTGTGGGCAGGCAGAGGCAGGCAGGAGGCAGAGCTGTCAGCAAAGGAAGGGGCCAGCCAGCTGGGGCAGCCGGGGGATGAGCACAGCCTGCAGGGACAGAGGCGCAGGGCAGGGACACCGTAGCACAGCCTGGGCTGCACAGGGCACAGCCATGGGCAGCAGCTGCCAGGCCCTGACAGAGCCAACTTGGGCAGCACTTGGGCCATGGCTGCTGGGCCTGGGCCTGAGCCAGGAGCAGGAGACAAGTGACCCTTGCAGGCCTGGGGCCTCATGGCCTCCTTGTCCCTGCTCAGCAGCCTGGCAGGGGCCGCCCCATGCTCCTGCCCTTGGCATTGCCCATCCCCACATGCCAGTGCCCATCCCGGGAAGAGCCCTGAGCAAGGAGGGAGGGACAGGATCTGCCTGGCCAGGGGCTGGGGCTCAGGCCTTGGCCCTTTGCATTCCTGAAACACATCCAGCTTTGCTCAGCACCAGAGACACCTTGGCCTTGTTTGTGCCCAGCTGTCATCACTGCCTCCAGTGTTCTGCTCTACCTGGAACCTGGGGACACTTTCTCAGTTGTGTCCCTCAGAGGGACCCATTAAAACTTGAAGAAACTTGGGAGTTTAAAATTAACTTTGAGTTCTGGAGAAGTTTCTTGAAAACACTCTCAGGGATTGAGTCTGATGTAAACAATAGAAAAGCCCTGAGAGGGTCATTAAAGTTTTCTTAGTCCAGTTATGGAGAAAAATTGCAAGGAGCTTTTAAGAAATACACATTCCTATTTTAAAAGATGTATTTTATTATATTTCTCTTTAGAGCAGAGGTGATTGCAGCATTCTGTGATTGATATTGACCCAGGGTCTCTCCTCAGGAGCTCTTGTCTGCTCACAGACACTGTGCCTTGAGCTGTGGGAGACACTGGGACATTCTGGGAGTGACACTGGGGTATACTGGGACAAACTGGGGACACTGGTGACATTGCAGAGAAGATTGGGGACACCAGGGCATCCTGTGGATGACATTGGGTGGGAACTGGAAGGGACTGGGAAAAAACTCAGGTGTATTGGGAGGGACTTGGTTGTACTGGGAGGGACTGGAGGGGCACTGGGATTGTACTGGGTTCTACTTGGGATGAACTGGTCCCTACTGGGGATGAACTGGTCGGGACTGGATAGGTTGATTGGGCTGTTCCCGCCTCCTCCACATCCCATTTGCCGAGACTCCCGCCTATCACCGCTCGAAGCCAATCAGCCTGACAAATGGGGGCCTCAAGGCGGTGCCTAGCATGGCCGCCATCTTTTCTTTTTGCCTACATCTCCCGTCATGCCCCGCGACCCCTTTTAGCCCCATCGGAGACGGGACTACAACGCCCGTCATGCCCCGCGCTCCACAGAGCCTCGCGATCCGCCCCCCGTATGTCCCATAACTGTCCCCCCGGACCGTCCAGGATCCCTCAGTGCCCCCTCAGCGCCCATTCAGGATCTCCCAAAAGCGTTCCCGGACCCCGCGAGTGCTCCCAACCCCACAGATGCCCGGCACAGCCACATCTGGGAATTCATCTCCTCTCATCCCCCGCAGCCTTGGAGCCCCTCAGAACACAGTCCCGCGCCAAAAACTCCTGCCGTACACCGCACCATAAAGGGCTCAGTTGGAGCTCCCGAGCCGTTTGAGTTCCCCCGAGAACTTCCGGTCGCGGTTCGGACGCAAAAGTGTCCCCCAAGTTCCTTCCCGGACCCGCAAACATCGTGGTCTATCCACTTTCGGGACTACAGCACCCATCATGCTCCACGGCGCTCATTCAGTGCTATTCCAGCCGGGACTTTATCTCCCGTCATGCCCCGCGCACTGCCAAATGTCATTGCTGCTGCGCCTAGAACTCCCGTGATGCTCCGCGGCCCCGTTCAACCGATGATACCCGCGCCTACAACGCCCATCACCCCCCGCGCCGCAGAGAGCCCCGTTCGTGCTCCACAAGGGCCCGCCCGGACCCCGAAGTGCCCCAAATTCCCCTCCCCGACCTCCAAAGGCCCCCCTGGACCCCCAAGTGCTGCTCCGGACCCCGAAGTGTCCCTCAGAAACTCTGAGTGCCTCTCCAGGTGCCCACCCGGCTCCACCAAGTGTCCTCCAGAGCCTCAAGTTCTCTCTGAATTCCCTCCCCAGACCCAAAACTGCCCCAAATGTTGGCCCAGAAATGTCTCCATCGACCCCAGAGTGGTCCCTTCTATGCTGAGAAAATAGTCAATAAGATGACAGATGTATTAAATTATTAGCATAAAGAAGGAGAAATAAGTAGCCAATAGTTGGCAAATTATTAATGAAGGCAATTATATTAGTTAATATGAATGAGAAATTATTTTTTTAGTTGCTAAGAATGTATAACTTTTATACAGCCATAAAAATATAGAACAATGCTATTATAAATAAGAAAAGTATATTTATAATTTTGTTAAATAAATTGTATTTAAATAAAAATTATATGATTTTTTTTATATTTTGGCTTGTCAGTCCCAGGTGGGCGATGTCAGACATGGTGAGGCTGGGGGTGAGGAGCAGCTTGTCCAAACAGGCTCAGCCTGCAAGGGGCTCATTCTTCTCCGTGCCCAGACCTCCTAAGGAGACATTCAGCATCAAGAACACTGGGGGAATGCTTCTGTCACCTCTTCTCTGAACAGGAAAGTACAAACACATTTCCTGCATAAAAACCCAAAATCCCGATGTGCACTTTGGAATCTTCCTCCTGAAGAGAACTCCAAACTGACTCCAATCCCTGCACAAGCCCTGGAGACTCGAAGACAATGGAAGGGAGACAAAGAGCTCCTGAGGGCTTTCTGTATTTTAATCAGCCCCATGGTGGATTTGGGGCTGGGTCCAGGAGCCTCAGGCACTGAGAGAAGGATGAAGAAGCCGCTCAAGCAGTCAGCAGCAAAACTCCAAGTGCCTTGGAGCACGGCTGGGCCCCAGGGAGGGCAGGGAGTGCCAAAGGCTGCCCAGGGAGTGCTGAGAGCAGATCCTTGAGGCCAGGAGTGCAGGGAGCCCAAGGCTATGGGCACGGAACTGCAATGCTGAGCAAGGCCTGGCTTGGCTGCAGGAAGCAGAAAGGCCAAGCCCTGAGCCCAGCCTGGGCCAGCAGGGCCTGTCCCTCACGGCTGGCTCGGGGCTCTTTGTGGGGCAGGGGGATGTCAGGGGCAGCAAGGACAAACGCCATCAACCTGCAGCCCCTGCCAGCCTCCCCAGGGAGGCCGAGGGAGAACCAAAGTGCAGCCCCTGCCAGGAAAGTTCCTCCTGCGGGGCCTCCGCAGGCGCTGCCCGAGCCCAGGGCACAAAGGCCTGGGTGCCTGTGGCCCTGCCAGCCCTGCCCAGCCCTTGGCCATCTGTCCTGCAGGCTGTGCCCCCTGGGCGTGCTGCTCCTCTGCCCTGGCCGGCTGCACTCGCCCCTCTCGCTGTGCCCCAGCATTTCTCACCCAGCGTTTCTGGGCCCTCCCTGGGCTCCCTGCACCCAGCGCTGCCGGCTCCTGGCACACAGAGCCCGGCCATGGCCCAGCCTCACGCTGGGACACCTCCAGCACCAACATTCTGCCCTGGGAGGGACTTTTCTTTCTTCTCAGCTCCAGGCTGAACCTTCCAAGCTGCACTCTGGGGAGGTTTCCTGCAATTCCCACTGCCAAGGAAAGCTCTGTCTCCTGCTTTCTCTGGTCACAAAGAGAGAAGGGCTGGAGGGAGATGTGGTGGTCAGAGGCTGTTTGGGGCACAGGGACCATGAAATTCTTGATTTTTTAAACATTCCGTGAAAGATGGAGCATCACTAAATCTTCTACACTGGAGTTACAGGAGCAGATTTTGGCCTACTATGATTGTTTTGGGAAGTACCAAATCAGGTACTGATTTTTATTAAGGGAAACAGCCCTTTAAAACCATGGATTCCAGAAGGATGGACGCGCTTCAAGAAAGAAAGTTTGAAGGAGCAGCAATATCCTGCCCGTTTGTGCCCAAAAGTGAGCTAGCAAGTAAAATGACTGGCCTCGAAGGGCATGGAGCTTTTTCCAGGAACTCAGGGGAAGACTTAGTGTGTATGGCCTTTGCACAGAGGGGCAGGAAACTGAGGACATGTTTAGGGATGTTGTTAGGTCATGCAAAAAGAAAATTAGAGAGGTGAAAGCTCAGTTAGGATTTAATCTGGCTATTTCTGTGAAGGATAATAAACGTGATTATATAAATATTTTAATGGCAAAAGGAGAGCTAAGGAGAACTTTCATTCCTTCTTGGGGGCTCCTCAAAGACGAGGAAAAGGCTGAGGTACTTAGTCTCAGTTTTCAAGAGTAAGTCAAGTTGACTTGACTTACCTGAGCTGGTAGATGGGCACAGGGAGCAGAACAGCTCCTCTGTAATCCAGGAGGAAGCAGCTGGGGACCTACTGAGCCACTCAGACGCTCACAAGTGTCTCTGGGACCAGATGGGATCCATCCCAGGGAGATGAGGGAGCTGGTGGATGAGCTGCCCAAGCTGCTCTCCATCACTGACTATCAGTCCTGGCTCAGCAGGGAGGTCCCAGAGGACTGGAGGTGCCAATGTGAGCCCATCCCCAAGAAGGGCTGGAAGGAGGATCTGGGGAACTCCAGGCCTGTCACCCCTGCCTGGGTTCCCGGCAAGGTTATGGAACAGATCACCCTGAGTGCCATCACAGGGCACCCACAGGATGGCCGAGGGATCAGAGCCACCAGCCAGTGTGGATTTCAGTACCTGCATTGATGATCTGCATGAGGGGACTGAGTCCAGCATCAGCAAATCTGCAGATGACACCGAGCTGGGTGTGAGTGTGGATCTGCTGGAGGGTAGGAGGGCTCTGCAGAGGAGCCTGGACAGGCTGGATCCAGGGCACAAATCCAACAAGGTGAGGTTGAACAAGACCAAGTGCCAGGTCCTGCACTTTGGCCACAACAACCCCTGCAGCGCTACAGGCTGGGGACAGAGTGGCTGGACAGCAGCCAGGCAGAAAGGGACCTGGGGGCACTGATGGACAGCAGGGTGGACATGAGCCAGCAGTGTGCCCAGGTGGGCAAGAAGGCCAATGGCTCCTGGCCTGGATCAGGAATGATAGTGTGGACAGCAGGAGCAGGGCAGTGATTCTTCCCCTGTGCTCAGCACTGTCGAGATCACACCTCGAGTGCTGTGTCCAGTTCTGGGCCCCCCAATTTAGGAAGGCCATGGAGGGGCTAGAGTGTGTCCAGAGAAGGGCAACAAGGCTGGGGAGGGGTCTGGAACACAAGTCCTGTGAGGAGTGGCTGAGGGAGCTGGGGTTGTTTATCCTGGCGAAGAGGAGGCTCAGGCAGACAAGGCGGTGTCAGGGCACAGGTTGAACATGATGATCTCCAAGATCTTTTCCAGCCTTGCTGATTCTGTGATTCTCTGAAACCACCCTTGGAGCAGTTGTAGGATAAGCCCTGGCCTCCTCTTCAGAAGCTCCAGCAGCCCAGGTCCCTCAGCTTCTCCTCCCAGCCCCAAGCCCATCCTGTCAGTCCTGCAGAGCCTCTGCAGCTCCTCCTCACTGCCCAGAACAGGGAGCCCCAGAGGCAGACACAGCAGCCCAGATGTGCCCCCCTGGCCTGTGGTGCCTCTGGCAAGGGAGCAGCAGGAGGCCCTGCAGGAGCCTGCAGACAATTCCTGCAGCACTTGTCATGCCAGGACAGAAAGCAAAGGTGAAGCCAAGGAAATGCTCAGGGCAGTTTGGGGGTGGCTGCCAGGCAGCCCTGGCTCTGAGCAACAGCGCCTGCAGTGGGACAGGAAACTCCCAGCTCATGGGAACAAACTTTCTGGCTGACTGCAGAGGCCAAGACAAACCTGAGTGGTTTCCCTGGTGTCCCCCAGCCCTTCCTGGCCCCAGGGGCTGATGGCATTTGTGCTCCCTCAGGTTCATGTCCCCACACCAACAGCATGGGGGTGCTCCCACCTGCTCTGTGCAATGCAAACAGGGGCTGCTGAGCCAGTGCTGCCGTGTCTGTGCCTGCAAGGATGGGGCACCTGTGTGAGCTGGGGGAGAGGCCAGGGCTGCAGAGGGGGGATGTTGTTGGCAGCTCCATGAGGACGCTCTGGGACGCTGCCCTGGGCTGTCCAGCACACTGGGAATGGATTATTCCCTGCTCTGCTGCTCCTTCCCGTCTTCCCCAGGGCCCTTGCAGAGCCCCAGCCATGCTGTTTGCCCCCAGCCTGCCCACGGCCACCCTGGGGCTGTTCATGAGGCTTTTCTGTGCTGAGCATTGGCCTGGCCGTGTTCTTGAGAGAGCCTGGGCAAGGAGCCTGGAGCCCCCAGGGCCTGGCCTGAGGCGTCAGCGCTGCCCCAGCAGTGCCCATGGCCTGTCCCTGCTGCAGCCCTGGCACTGCCACCCCCAGGGCTGTGCCCGGCCCCGAGAACACTCAGGCCCTACAGCAACACCAGGGCCACCAGGGCAGCGGGGCAGGGCCACGGGAGCAGCACTGGTGACACCAAGGGCTGCTGCTGCTGGGCACAGCTGCTGTGCCAGCACTGATCTGCCCCCAGCTCTGCACACAGACATTGCTGCTGCAGCTCCAGAGAAGGCAACAAGAGGGGGATCTCTGGTGAAAACTTTCTGGGAGATCTTTTAGTTCATTTGAAGCCATCTAGAACTCAGCTCCTCACTGACAAAGTCGGGGGCCGCAGCAACTCTTGATACACACCAAATGAGAAACGGCACCAACAATGGCATTTCTTTGTGGACAATATGAAAAAACTAAAATAAAGGGAAAAAAAAGCAGCAACAAAAGCAACAAGAACTATCAAAGATGACTTTTATTGCAAGTTAGTTGCAAAAATTGTCTACTACTTTACTATTTGTGAAACCATCCAGTCATCAGTCTCCACGCTGCAGCCTTGAGCTCCTGGTTCCTCAGGCTGTAGATAAGGGGGTTCAGGGCTGGAGGCACCACCGAGTACAGAACTGACACTGCCAGATCCAGGGATGGGGAGGAGATGGAGGGGGGCTTCAGGTAGGCAAATGTGCCAGTGCTGAGGAACAGGGAGACCACGGCGAGGTGAGGGAGGCAGGTGGAAAAGGCTTTGTGCCGTCCCTGCTCAGAGGGGATCCTCAGCACAGCCCTGAAGATCTGCACATAGGAGAAAACCATGAACACAAAACAACCAAAAGCTAAGGAGGCACTAACCAATGAAATCCTAATTTTCTTCAAGTTGGAGTGGGAGCAGGAAAGCTTGAGTATCTGGGGATGTCACAGAAGAACTGGCCCAGGGCATTGCCATGGCACAGGGGAAGGGAAAATATATTGGCCGTGTGCAGCAGAGCATTGAGAAAGGCACTGGCCCAGGCAGCTGCTGCCATGTGGGCACAAGCTCTGCTGCCCAGGAGGGTCCCGTAGTGCAGGGGTTTGCAGATGGACACGTAGCGGTCGTAGCACATGATGGTCAGGAGGGAAAACTCTTCTGAAATGAAGAACACAAACAGAAAGAGCTGTGCAGCACATCCTGAGTAGGAGATGGTCCTGGTGTCCCAGAGGGAATTGTGCATGGCTTTGGGGACAGTGGTGCAGATGGAGCCCAGGTCGCTGAGGGCCAGGTTGAGCAGGAAGAAGAACATGGGCGTGTGCAGGTGGTGGCCGCAGGCTACGGCGCTGATGATGAGGCCGTTGCCCAGGAGGGCAGCCAGGGAGATGCCCAGCAAGAGGCAGAAGTGCAGGAGCTGCAGCTGCCGCGTGTCTGCCAGTGCCAGCAGGAGGAAGTGGCTGATGGAGCTGCTGTTGGACATTTGGTGTTTCTGGCCATGGGGAGCTGTTCAAGGAGGAGACAGTGACAAGTCAGGGCAGACTTTCCTGAGCAATGTCCAAGCCCTTTCTCCCAGCCCTGCCCCTGCCTCTCTGTCCCACCCAATTTTCCTTTTCTCAGAGCGCTCCCTGTGCCTGGAGCTCTGCTGGGACCTGGCGCCGCTGCTGTGATGAGAAGGGGCTCTGCCCATCTACACCGAGGGGTCAGCTCTGCTCTGCAGCAGTGGGGTCATGGGAATGTGGACAGGGGCCACTCCTGGGGTTGGATTCCATCAGCCCAAACTGGTCCTGAGGTAGAGGAGCTTGACAGCACCTCCTGTCCCAGGGCTAAAGAGCCGTGATGGCCAAAGGCAGTTTGAGAGGGTTTCCCGCTGTATCCAGGAAGAGCAGAGAGAACTGTGCAATGCAAGAGCCTTGGCTGTAACTCAGTGAAGGGTGAGTGCAGCTGCTCTGTCGCTCCATCTGTCCCCAGCTGCCTTTTCTGAGATCCAGGGCAGTCCCTGTATTCCCGTGGAAATCAGCCTGACACAGCTGAGAGCAAAGGGACCCAGAGCAGAGCAAACTGGCTCAGCCTTTCTCAGAGTCTCAGCCCCTCTCTGGCAAAGACACTCGTGTCCCCCAGTGCTGTGGAGGCAGCTCACAGCTTGGATGGCATCCCGAGGACACACCAAGGCTCCTGTCCATGGCACTGCTTGAGGAGAGTGGGCTCATTGCCAGCCCCCCAGGCTGCCCTGCCCAGAGCTCCCCAGGCACAGGGAGCTGGGACACCCCATCGCTGTGCTCAGCCTGCACAGGAGGAGCCCAAGGGCTGGTCCTGACCCTGCAGCTGGAACTGCCATTCCAGAGAGCCCCTTAGCACTGCCAGGAGCACCTGGGCAAGGCCAGGGGAGAGAGAGCCGGGCCTGAGGAAAAGCCTTTCCCTGCCCAGCCCTGCCCAGCCCCTGCCAGGCAGCAGCAGGGCAGGACAGTGGCCCTCAGGCCCTGGTCAGCAGGGAATGGGCACATGGCCAGAGATATGTCCTTCATCTCTGGAGCTGCTCTGCCAGCCCAGGAGGGACTGAGGGCCCCGAGACCTCAGCTGAGGGCTGTGCTGGCTGGGAGGGGACACAAGAGCTGTGCTGCTCAGGGCAGTGTCTGCCCTGCAGGGCAGGCCTGGCAGGTGCCACACCTGCCCTGCAGCAGGGCTTCCCTCAGCACTGCCTCCCTCCCTCCCTGCCCACGGCTCTGCTGCTGGAGCTGTCCCAGCCCGAGCTGCTCCTGTGGCCCCGGGCTCCTTCCCTGCCAGAGCTGCCAGAGCCCAGCCCAGCCCCTGGGCCAGCCCTGCTCTGCAGCTGCTCGGGGCTGCAGGGATGAAAGAACAGCTCCCCCAGCCTGGGCACCATGGAAAGGTGATGCTGGATGGGTCTGGAGGCTGGGCAGGTGCAGGCACTTGCTGAGGTGCCCAGGAATCCTCAGGGTGATGGTTTAAGAGCCTCAGTCCCTGCTCTGCCCTGCACAGCTGAGTTTCCATGGGCACCAAGCAGAGCCAGGGAAAAGTGGGAGCACAGATTCAGGAAAGCAGAGACCCAAGCAGGAAACTCCTGCCCTGGATGTGCTTATTACAAGTCCCCTCAGAAATGAGCTGGGCATGAGCTGGAGCTCTGAGCAGCCCTGGCCCACACTGCACCCTCTCCACAGCAGCAAGAGCTGCCTTGTCATTAGTCACTCCTTGCAACTACAATTGCCCTGCAGCATCCATGGGGAGCTGCCAGGCAGGCTGAGAGCTGCCCCTGGCAGGTGGCACATGCCCTGGGCTGGCCAAGAGCCCTGAGGGCTGCAGGACCTGCTCTGCAGTACAGCCCTGGGCAGCCCTGGCTGCAGTGCCAGCTTCACCCCCTGCAGCCATCCCTGGCAGCAGGAGCCATCCTGCCCTGTCCCTCTGAGGGTGCCCAGGGCAGCCCTGCTCTGCAGCACATCCTCCCCCAAAGCAGAAAGGGCAGCAGAGCCATCCTTACAGTCACATCAGTCCTGTCCTGGGTCAGCTTCAGGAGATCCCTGCAGGAGCACCGGGGATCTATCCCTGCATCCGCAGACTCCCAACATAGTGGGCTGTAGCAGCTAGCTACGAGGCGACCTGGTTCTCGGGTACGGCACGGTGACCCAAATACAGAGTCACTCGGTCCATGTGCTGCGGACACCAATGTGGTGGATAGCAAATGGCGTTTATTCAAAGGTTTCAGGGGTATTTATGGCTTAGGTAGTTTGTGTCACTTCCTCTGCCCTTGTCCTGGGAGCAGCCAGGTAGCCAAGGTCAGACTGAAGGTGAGGAGGGGTCTTCCTGTCTACGTGTAACAGCCCGAAATCTTCCGGCCGCAATCCCTAACTCTCCCACATTTCCCCCCCCACCATGATTAGTAAAAATCTCATAAAGTTATAAAATGTAAAGGTTACAAAATTTCATGGGTTAGTAGGATTAATGTAAAATCGTGTGTTAGTAACTAGCATGCTTTAAAGTAATTGTCGGCGCTCGAGAAACAAAATGTTTGCTGTTTCTAAACGCCTTTTAATGAATAACACTAGTTTGTTTAATATGCAAGGCCCGAAGATTAGGGTTAGTAAGATTATAGTGACTGGGCCTATTAGGGTAGAAATCAGCGTGGTGAGCCATGGAGACTGGTTGAACCATGACTCGAACCAGCCCTGTTGAGCTTCTCTGTCCATTTTTCTCTGGTTCAGCCGGTTTCTCAGTTCGGCCATGGAGTCCCTGACGACTCCGGTGTGGTCTGCGTAAAAGCAGCATTCCTCTTTCAAGGCAGCACACAGGCCCCCCTGCTGCATAAACAAGAGGTCCAGTCCTCTCCTATTTTGGAGGACAACTTCTGAGAGTGAGGAAAGGGATTTTTCCAGCGAAGAGATGGACTTCTCAATCCTTTGCAGGTCCTCATCGATCGTCATTTGCAGTTGGGACAGTCCTTGGTGTTGGGTCGCTAGGGCTGAGACGCCTGTGGCCGTTCCGGCTGCTCCCAGGCTGAGCAGCATGGCTATAGTTAAACCTGTCAATATTTCTCTTTTGTGGAGATGGCTGGTTTGTTCGAAGAGGTAGTACACTTCTTCGTCTGAGTGGTACAGGACCCTAGGAACAATCAGAACTTGGACACAAAAGTCGTTAGAGTGATCGAATTTGTCAAGGAGTACACATGGGCTTACTCCGGATCGGTGACAGACCCACATCCCTGATGCAGCTGGGATCACCCACTGGAACTTCCCTCCCTTAAGTTTGCCAAATTCTTTGCAGACACTGCCCGTCTGCCTCGCCAAGGTTGCATTGCCGAAGCATTTGCCTTGGCCTGTAACCTGACTCAGGGTAATGCCTCTCCGGGGGGTGTCCCACCTGCATTGGCGTGGATTGTTTGACTTTGAGAAGATGAATGGGAGATCGAAGGCAACGCCTTCGTAAAAAGGCGGTTGTGCATCATAGCATAACCAGCATGATTCTGTGAAGTTTGGGTTGGACTGATTTAACGATATGAAGGTAGCATTTAGCACGTTTATGAATGAATTGGAAAGGTTCAGTTCGGCTAAGAGACTGGATGGGGAGACTAGTTCTGACTTCTGCGTATCGGGGATAGCACTACTGTTAACTGTGATCTCTTCCCTGGGTTTGCTTGCTACTAGAACCGGATTGGGTCTGACTGATTGGGACATAGAGGCTGGGAGTCTGATAATTTGCACATTCACCCACTCTTTTGACCCTTGGACGGCTACTGTCCATGTTCTGCCTGTGGTCCAACTGGGGTGATTTGGCTGTAAAACTGTCATGTTGTAGTTAGTGCATTTCCGAAATTTGGGGATTTTATGACTGTTTCGATGGAAATTTCCATGGAAAAAGAAGGGTGTTTTGCAGCCAGTGGGTGCCCAGGTGAACTGTAAGAACCTGTCGGGCTCTTGTGGATCCCACCCGGGCCCTGACGGTCTGGCATCTGTAACAATGGTTTCGCAGCCCCAATGCCCACAGTATCCCCACCCTGGGTGATTGCAGTAGCTTTTTCCTGGGTTGGAGGCTGGACACCAGTAGGTTAGGTACGTTTCTGTGACATGTGAGGAATGGGGGTCTACCTTTGGTCGTCCCGGAAACAAGTCGGTAAAGCGGAGTATGAAGGATGGTGTGTTTGGTGTGGTGACTCCTTTGAGCACCTTGCCACTGCTAAGGTGTCGCATGACCCACCTGAATGGCTGATGAGGGTAGTGGTCTGGGCTGGCTTGCCCTCTGGCGACAAGCCCCAACAGCAAAATCACACAGAAACACCGTTGATGTTTGAGTCTCACCCGCGTGGCTTTCTCGGGCGCTGCTGGACGGCTTGGCGGTCCGTCCTCTGGAACGGGGATGTACGCGTCACGAGGACGCCCCATGAGCATGTCCTGTAAACAGAAACTCACAACTCTCATCAGTCTCATTCTGCTCATGGTGAAAGTCGGGCTTGATTGAGTTAAGCGGACACCATTTAATGTGCCCGTCCTTTTTGACAGCCACATATCCCCGCCCCATGAGCACCAATCTCCAACCCTGTTCCCACTGCCCCAGTTGGTTTTTGATCACCACCCACGGGCCCTCCTCTAATGCTCGAGGTGCCCAGTGTTTCTGAGCTGGACTGTTTGTTTCATTCCCCCTAGGGTATTGATTTAACGCTAGCAGCGCAGTTGCCAGGATGCGCGCTTGGTCACTCGGGGGAATGGCATTGGAGAAGCCTTCTGCCTTTGCTAGCACTTCTAGCTTGGCTTTCAGAGTCTGGTTTGCTCTTTTGACGATGGCTTGTCTGGTGCTGTTGTATGGGATGCCCTGCACTAAGGCGATGTTCCATTTCGAGGCGAATGTCTGGACTGTCTTTGAGATGAAGTTTGGACCGTTGTCTGTTTTGATTTGCTTTGGAACCCTAAGCCATGCCATAGCTATCAGCCAATGTTGAATGGTCGCTTTGGAGTCCGTCTTGAGATGCTGTGTGGCCACAATCATGCCGCTGTACGTATCTACAGTAACTGCGAGCCACGCTCGAGGTTTCAACAGCTGGCATAGGGTAAAGTCTGTTTGCCACACTTCCGAGGCTTTGAGACCTCTGGGGTTGACACCACTCGACCACAGTGGCGACTTCTGGCAGTGAGGGCACGTTGCGACGACGTGCTTTGTGTCTGCAGTAGAGATTCCGCACTTTTTCGCAAGCGCTTTCGCTCCGATGTGAGGGGTTTCGTGCAGGGGGATAGAAAAGAAGCAGTCTTTGATGTCGAGCACTGCACAGGGTTGTCCTCTTGGTATCATCGAGTTCATGGGTAGCGACGTTTGGACCGGTCCCATAGGCTGGATTCCTGGGATGACGGTGACATCTGACTCTGTGTCCACCCAGAAGGGGAGGCAGATGGCCGAGTCATCAGAGCTGTTGTGGAGATGACACACTGCCCACACGATCAGTGGGTGCTTGCCCACCTTCGCGGTAACGGCCACCCACGGGTCCCGTTCCCATGCTTTCATGGCCAGAGCCACCCAGGGACCTCTTCCCCAAGGGGCTGTTTGTGGTATTCCTGAGGCGCAGGTGGGTTCGGCTGGGCGGCAAAGTTGGACATTCCCTGAGGGGTTGGCAGTGGTGGGCACAGGAACCCTGTGCCCCATTGAGGGTTGCTGTAGCAGGGCCGTTGCATGTTCCCAGTGGGAGGAGGCTGGATACGGCCCGGCTGCCTCCTCCCTCTGCCGTTTCCCTGATGCTTGGATCTGCATTCCTTAGCTACATGCCCTTTCCTACCGCATGCCCAGCACAGTCCCCGAAGTTTCCCCTGATGTGGGGGAGCAGCTGCTGATGGGTGTCCTAACCGGGGACAGTTTATCGCCACGTGCCCACCCTGGCCACACTTAATGCATGCCATGACACTCGTTATTGCAGTGTGAACTGCTGCTTGGATGGGAGCAAGGTGCTCCTCCTTAGCTACATGCCTGATCATGGCAGCTGTGTTAGATCCCTGTGGCAGTGATCTTAAAATGTCCTTTGTGGCTGAGTTACATTGTTGGCGTAGGCACTCTGCCAGCACTGGACCTTTTGCCTCTGAGGGTAATGTGGAGGCGTCCAAGGCTGACTGCAGACGGTCCACAAACTGAGTGAAGCTTTCACTCTCACTCTGTTTTATTGTAGTCCAAGGTGAAGGCTTGGCTACTACTTTAGAGGCAACACGGATGGCTTCTCGGGCTGCCCGAGTTGTTGTCATAATCTCTGGGGCCCTCAGGCCTTCTGCCTGTGCCTGGGGGGTAATCATTGTAGGGTCTGTGCCCATTAGCCTCTGTATGCTGGAGTCGTGCAGTGGGTGGTCTGCCCCTGTTACCAGGGCTAGCTGTTTAGTACAGTTATCTTCCCACTCCTGCTTAAATAAAATCATCCCTGCCCTGTCAAAAATCATTCGGCAGGTCTGCTTAATATCAAAAGGTAGCATGTTGTCCCCCCCCAAAAACGCCATCAATGAGAGTTGAAACCATTGCAGAATTAATCCCCTTATCCGCGATCGCTTTTGTAATCGCCTGCACGTCTTTCGGGTTTACTGGAGAATAGAACCTTTGGTTCCCGCCGGGTCCCCCCACCCGGACCGGAAACACCAGTTTCGCTGACGGGGACCACTCTGCGTATGCAATTTTTATTTTCCGCCAGTCTGTAAGTGGGGTTCGATCTTTCTCTGATGTCCCCTTCACCCATGCGGGAGCGCTGCGGCTAATTGCCTTGCATGCCGCTGCTGTTCTTTTGTTAGAACTCGAGTCTGAGTTGGAGCTCCCCGACCCCCGCTCCGAGTCCTCCGAATCGGAGCTCGACTCCGAGTCCCAGTCGGAAGTTGACTGGTCAGAGACTTCCGGTCTGCTGCGCCTTTTTCTCGGGCTCCGACCCCGCCCCTTCTTGCGGGGGTCGGACCGTTCCCTCCCCCTGGGGTCCCCCCGCCTCCTGCTGGGGGAGGTCCTTGCCCTATAAGGACCGAAAGTGAGCTGAGCGCTCTGATTGTTCATACGCTCCTGCGCGGGGGCCGCCCCGTCCCCCCGCTCGCCCGCACATGCGTTGTTAAGCGGGCTGACTCCATTTCTGCCCGGCGCGGGTTCCTTTCTGTCCTGAACACACGCCTCCCCGCCATTTTCAAACACATATGGAGGGGGTGCATTCCTGTCCTCCCCTTCGGGGCTCGGCGGTTTCGCCGCCGCCCTCGCCTCCTCCGTGAGTTCCTGCCAAAACGACCGCGCGTCCTTCTCCCCCCGCGCGTTCTCCCCCCCCACCGATGGTAAGCCGATCTGCTCGGAGGGGTCCGGCGTTCGCGGCTTTTCGCTGCCGGTTTGTTCTAAGTCTCCGCGGTTTGTGTCGCCGCGCCCATCCTCAGCTGCGGCGTAGGCAATAAACATTTGCTCGCAGCTTCCCACGTCTCCTGTTCTTCTAATGCCCTGCGTAGGGCCTTCTCTACTTTCCCCCACGCTTTGAGGGCTTTACCACTGCCTGAGGTTTTTAAAGCGGCGGTGCATCTTTCCCACACCTCCGAATACAATATATCCACGGGATGTTCAATAGTCCGGAGCTCTAAGAGTCTCGCAATAGCAAGATTAAAATTCTTGAGCTCACATTTAATCCCCTTTTGCTCATGAGCCAAACTTACGACCTTCGCAATTGGTTTCATGTCTCTCGCTGGTCCGGGAGCGTCCTCCCCGCCGCACTAGACCCGCTGTGCGGCCGCCGGCCCCTGTCCAGGTGACTCCCGCACCCCGGGTGCTGGATCCCGGGATCGGCACCAATATGTAGCAGCTAGCTATGAGGCGACCTGGTTCTCAGGTACGGCACGGTGACCCAAATACAGAGTCACTCGGTCCATGTGCTGCGGACACCAATGTGGTGGATAGCAAATGGCGTTTATTCAAAGGTTTCAGGGGTATTTATGGCTTAGGTAGTTTGTATCACTTCCTCTGCCCTTGTCCTGGGTGCAGCCAGGTAGCCAAGGTCAGACTGAAGGTGAGGAGGGGTCTTCCTGTCTACGCGTAACAGCCCGAAATCTTCCGGCCGCAATCCCTAACTCTCCCACAGTGGGCTGTGACAATCTTTCCCCTAGTGAAGTCTCAGCTCAATGTCTTCCCAATCCTGATTACCTTCAGCCTTTCTCTGCCTGGCTCCTGTCCCCTCCGTGCCTGCAGGCGGAGCCCTCAGCCCTGCTGGGCTGGGAGAGGAGCTGCCCTGGAAGAGCTGTTCCTTTAAAGCTCAGCAGCACAGACACAGCACAAGGACTTTAATGACCCTCTCAGGGATTTGGTGTTGTTTACATCAGACTCAGTCCCTGAGAGAGTGTTCAGAAAACTTCTCAAGAACTCAAACTTTTAAATTTAGGCTCCAAAGTTTCTTCAAATATTAATGGGACTCACTGAGGGACACGACTGAGAAAGTGTCCCCAGATTCCAGGTAGAGAAGAAGACTGGAGGCAGTGATGACAGCTGGGCACAAACAAGGCCAAGGTGTCTCTGGTGCTGAGCAAAGCTGGATGTGTTTCAGGAATGCAAAGGGCCAAGGCCTGAGCCCCAGCCCCTGGCCAGGCAGATCCTGTCCCTCCCTCCTTGCTCAGGGCTCTTCCCGGGATGGGCACTGGCATGTGGGGATGGGCAATGCCAAGGGCAGGAGCATGGGGCGGCCCCTGCCAGGCTGCTGAGCAGGGACAAGGAGGCCATGAGGCCCCAGGCCTGCAAGGGTCACTTGTCTCCTGCTCCTGGCTCAGGCCCAGCCCCAGCAGCCATGGCCCAAGTGCTGCCCAAGTTGGCTCTGTCAGGGCCTGGCAGCTGCTGCCCATGGCTGTGCCCTGTGCAGCCCAGGCTGTGCTACAGTGTCCCTGCCCTGCGCCTCTGTCCCTGCAGGCTGTGCTCATCCCCCGGCTGCCCCAGCTGGCTGGCCCCTTCCTTTGCTGACAGCTCTGCCTCCTGCCTGCCTCTGCCTGCCCACACAAAGCCTTGGGCTGACCCAGACTCCTTCTGGGGGTCTGTATTGCACCACAGCCCTGCCCTGGGAGAGAAATTCCTGTCTCCTTGAGTGGAATCTAGGCCTCCCCATCTGCCCTTGGCATTAATTTTTTTCTGTTTTTCCAGCTGTTCTCTACTATGTCAAAAGGATTCACCATCTCTGAAACCACCCTCAACCCCTTCCAGGACTCTCCTCTGCTGTCCTAAGTCTCCACCCCACTGAGCACAGAGCTCCTCTGTCCCTATACAGTGCTCATGTGCCTGAGGCCATGGGCGCCTGGACAAGAAGGACAGTTCAGTTCTTTTCTACAGAACAGAAACCACAGAGCCCCAGGGTTTTGAAGGCAGATGCCTTAGGCCAAGGCAAGCCAGACCTGTCTGTCCTTGCAGCTTTTGTCTGAAATCCACCCTTGGATATTTGGGGAGTTTTGGAGGTGGAATTCCATTTCTGCCATGGGTGCCTGGACCAGAATGACAGTTCTTCTCCACAGGAAGGAAAGGGCAGAGCCCCAGTGTTTAAAAGGCAGATGAGGGCTGGCCCTCAAGTAGGCAAGGGAACCTAGATAGTCCTGGCAGCTTTTGTCTGGGAGCAATCCTTGGGTATAAGAAATTTTGGAGGCGGATTCCCAATTTTGGCCATGGATGCCTGGAGGAGAAGGACAGTTGTTTCCCAGAGGAAGGAACACATGGAACTCCAGGCTTTTAGAGACAGATAAGAAGCAACCCTCAACATGGCAAGGTCAGCTGGACCAGTCAGGCGGCTCCCAGGAGGCCAAGCCAGCCAGACCTTTTCCATGTTCTTGGATCCTTGGGGCCCTGCAGCATTAAAATTGCCCCTTGTTTCCATGAAGCCTCGCAGTATCACAAAAGATCTTTGTTTCCATGAGGCCCAGTGATATCACAATGTTCTCCGTGGCTCTGCAGTT
>NC_066338.1:2822745-2851319 GCF_022539315.1 Serinus canaria
CCCCTAGAATGCAGTCTCTGTGTCACAGGAACACCAGTGGTTCTGCTGTGGCTATACAAGAAAAGGCCAGCCAAAGGCCACTCCATCATCTCCTCCCACCTAGGATTCTTCTCAACATCTCTCAATCTCATTAACTTCAGGAGGAATCAGCATTTGCAAGGTTTCCATCCACCCCAGAATGGTTCAAAGTCCCAGGCTCTGCCGGTTTGGATCATGAACTCCCACGCCTGGCTGCCCTGCTGGGCACCCCCCCTTCTCCTTCACGCCGGCCACACTATCACAGACACAGGCTCTGGCTCTCTCTCCCTCTCTCCAGAGGGGGGGGAATGGGGGATGGCTGCCCGAAGCCCTTTGCAATATTCTCCTCCTCTTCGGCCCAGGCCTGGCCTACGTCCTTTCGGCCGCATGGCTCCCCTCCCTCCCTGCCCAGCTCAGAGCCGGGCAGGGGAAGGTCTGCTCAGTTCCAAACCGGAACCCAAAAGGAAATTCCCCTGGGAGTTCACAGCTTTTAACCCCCTGTGTTCTCAGAGGCGTATCTATGCCCTCAGTGGACAAACCAGGTGCCAAAATTAAAATCTGAACACCGATTGGCTTGACCACACCATCACAAAAAACTTCATTTCCTCTCAAACCATGACAGGCTTTTTTTTTGCCTCTGTGTAGTGTTATGTTCTGTAAAGTGACTCTCAGTGGATGATGTTAGGGCAAATGAGTTTCTGCTTTGAGATGGGAAGCAAACTTCCAACTCCTCACCTTCTCAGGCCATCCCAGTGAATTTGGGAACTTTGGAATTTTTTTGGGAACCACTTGAGTTGAGCAATGGTAAGTAAAGCTTTCCTGAAGTGAGGATTCTTAAACACCAGATTCTTCTGTGCCTTCACCACTAAGGTGTTTCTGTGCTAAAGGAAATTACTTGAATGAGAAAATCATTTCAGCTTGGAGTGAGAACTTCTGACCGAAACCAAGTGTTGCCAGCATTTGCTCCAGGTGCTCCTGCCAACAGCCCCTGCAGGAAAGAGCACAGCCCCCAATGCACGTGGGCTTTGGCTCCCTCTGGCACAGAAGCCCCCTGGGGGCACAGGTCTCTGGGGCAGGAGATGGGCACCAGTGCTGCCAGGGCTCGGGGCGTGGCAGGTCAGCTTGGGCAGGGACTCTGCCACATCTGCTGATGTCAGCACTCCCTGGGCCCAGGGGTCAGAGCAGCATTTGTTCCCTGGCCCACACGTTCCCTGTCCATGTCACACCCTCAGGTTTAGGATGGCCACCAGCTGGGATGTGTCCCAAGGAGGCCGTGCCAGCTTCTATGGAAGGCCCCGTGCCCTTCCCAGTGCAGCTGCCTCGGCAGCCCTGGGGGCTCCTTCTGCTGCCCTGAGCCCAGAGAGCAGGGCAGCGTTTGCTGATGCTCTGAGCCCTTCCTTAAGACCCTTTTAGGCTGGCTTAGAAACCTGGGACTACGGATTCTTTCCAGCCTGGGCCCCTTTGGGTGGGCTGGGGGTGGCCCCAGGGCAGGGCGCAGTGTGTGCAGGGGCTCTTTGTGACTTGTGGCAGCACGGTCACCATGGCATAGAACAGGTGTCCAAGGGCCCTTTGTGACACGTGGTGGCATAGGAGCTGGTGGTGACAAGAGCAGGCCACAGTGCTTGGTGCACACAACGGGACAGGACAGGACAGAGCGGTGCCGTGAGGAGCCCCCGCACAGCACGCTTGTTCACGTCCCACCGGAGCCTTTCTGAAGCGTTATTCCTGCAGCTGACTTCGAGGACAGGCCACAGGACTTGCTGACCCGTGGCCGTCCAGGGCTTCTATTCTGCTGTGCCCTCAAAGGCAGACTGTGAGATTTGGTGCCGCAGAGCTTTTCCAAGGCATTTCTCCTGCAAGTAGCTCCAGTCACTGACATGGAGCAGAGATCCCTGAAAGTGCCCAAGCTGGCCTGGGTGAAAGAGGAGGAAGAAGGCTTTGGAGCTGCCCCAGCAGAGGAGACAGGTTTAGGATGGCCACCAGCCGGGAGGTGTCCCAAGGAGGCCGTGCCAGCTTCTGTGGAAGGCCCCGTGCCCTTCCCAGTGTGGCTGCCTCGGCAGCCCTGGGGGCTCCTTCTGCTGCCCTGAGCCCAGAGAGCCGGGTAGCGTTTGCTGATGCTCTGAGCCCTTCCTTAAGACCCTTTTAGGCTGGCTTAGAAACCTGGGACCAGGAATTCTTTCCAGCCTGGGCGACTTGGTGGGTGGGCGGGGGCAGCCCCAGGCGGGGACAGGGGGGCAGTGTGTGCAGGGGCTGCTTGGTGACTTTGTGGAAGCACGGTCACCATGGCATAGAACCAGGTGTCGAAGGGCCCTTGTTGTGGACGAGTGGTGGCCATAGGAGATGGTCGGTTGAGCAAGAGCAGGGCCCCCGCTGCAGCTGGTGCACACACCCGGGAGCAGGAGGCAGGACAGAGCGAAGGAACTGCCGTGAGGAGGAGCCCCCGCCGCACAGCAACGGCCTCGTTCACGGTCCCACCGGAAGCCTTCTGAAGCGTTATTCTGAAGCTGACCTCGAGGACAGGCACAGGACTTGCTGACCCGTGGCCGTCCAGAGGCTCTTTCTTGATGCCCTCAAAGGCAGACTGAGATTTGGTGCCGCAGAGCTTTTCCAAGGGCATTTTCTGCAAGTAGCTCCAGTCACTGACATGGAGCAGAGATCCCTGAAAGTGCCAAGCTGGCCTGGGGTGAAAGAGGAGGAACGAAGGCTTGGAGCTGCCCCAGCAGAGAGAGACTGAAGCGAGGTGGGTGCCGTTCCATCCACAGCAGGAGGTGAGTGGCAGAGGCTCGGCCACAGGACTGGTGCATGTAGCCAGTTCTGACCCCACATTGCATGCCATGCCATGCCATGCCATGCGCCATGCCATGCCATGCAGCCATGCCATGCCATGCCATGCACATGCATGCCATGCCAGCCAGTGCCACCCCTGGGGGACAGGCTATGGACAGGATGGAAGAAGAGGGCTGGCAGACACCTGCAGTTGCCATGCTCCATCCTCCTGGGCATCCCGGGGCTCTCCCTGCCTGGGGAAGAGCAGGGCTGGGCTCTGTTCTCCAGCCACTCCCACAGGCCCTCAGCTCTGCCTGTGCTCTCGCTCTTTGCCCAGTGCAGCCCTGGAGCACACACAAGAGCAGGAATCCAGCCGTGGCCGCTTCCGCAGAACAGCGCAGGTACCTGCAGCCATCCCACCTGGGCTGGGCCTGCTGGCCCTGCTCAGCTGAGCACCGTCGTGGTGCAGCACTCCATGCAATACCCCTGCCTTCTTGACCTTCTCCTACAGTTCGTCTGCAAATTCTCAAGAGCATTCGGCAGGAAGAGACCAGGGCCTGGGCACGGGCCTTAGCGCACATTCAGAGGTCTCAAACATGAGACCAGTGCTGCCCTCCTGTGTATGCTTGTAGAGGACGTTTTTTACCATCCAAAGCAAGTAAGAAGCCTGTGGCCAGGGTTTGATCCTCCCAGGAATTGCTTGGCCTCCCAAGCCACGCCTGCTGGTCCCTGTGAGCATTTGAGGGCCACATGGCAGTGTGGTGGGAAGGGAAGCACTTCTTTGGGGAAGCTGGGGGACATTCCTACCTCTGGCAGCTGTTCCAAGTCTCCCTGTGCCTTCTCCAGGTGCCTGCCCTGGTCAGGGTACATCCACCAGTGGCTCAAGCCAATGATTCTGCTGAGCACAGGCTGGACAAGCCCCTGCTGGATCTCACCGAAGCACAGCCAAATGATGCAGTAATGAACAGCTGCTGACTGCGTGTGTCCCATTCCTGTGACAGGTATGGGGCCCACTTCTTAGAGGGCTCAGGGCTCCCCAGCCCATCAGCCTGTTCAGCCGGTTGCAGGTGTCTGACAACAGAGAGTTCCAGGGCCCTCTGGCTGCTCCCTTTGCCAGCCCTGGCATATCAGCCCCTGAGCCTGAGTGCTGCTGGCAAGGACCAGTGGGCAGAGGCAGAGCCAGCGGTCCACCCAGGCCCTAAGAGATGTCCAGGCCACAGTGCTGTGTCTGAGACCTCCCTGAGACAGAGCTCTAACCCCATAAAGCTTCCATGGCCATGTGGAAGACCATCATGGGCTCAGCCAGGACTGCGGAGCTGGCACAGCTGATACTCCTGGATGTGCTGGGGAGCTGGCCAGAGCACAGCATGTGCACCTCGGAGGGGACAAAACTGGGGTGTCTTTGCCTGGCTGTGAGTTTCTGCAACTGGCCTTGCTGGCCCCAGGCTGCCTCTCCAGCAGCTCTCCATCCTCCTCCCCCACTGTATCTCCCTGCCTCGGGCACTCGCCTGAAACCTGGCCCAGCTTCAGGCCCACCAGGCCCGGTGCTCCCCCTGCGGCTCTCCTGGCCTCTCCCTGTCACCACTTGGGCCCTGCCACACGGACACCTTGGCACTGAGCACTGTCTTGGGGTGCTTTGTCATTTGCAGGCAACTGTGGGATTTGGAAGATCCTCCAGGAGCCCTGTGTCCCATAGTGTAGTGATGGGTATTTCCCCCGCCTCTTGGGCATCTGCTCTTCCAAGTGTTCTTCAGCACTCTGGATGTGCCAGAGGAGGTCGATAACTTCTGGAGGGATGCCAGGAAGAGCATGGCCTTGCCACCAGCCAACAGGTGCTCCATCCCACTCTCCTGTCCCTGCCACCACTGGCCTATGAAGGAGCCAGTTCGGCCAGTGTGGACCTGGGCTTTGCTCTGTCAACAAGGTTTGCAGTGCAGATCTGAAGTCCCTGCTCTGCCAACGCAGCAGTGAGGATGTGGTAGTGGCAATGGAACGCAGATGTGGCTGGGACACGCTGCTCTCTGTTGACCAGCCACTATGCTGTGGGTCTGTGGCAGGTGAGACCCCCTTCTCCCCACTGCCTCTGACATTTGTGCTCGTGCCAGGTGCCCACCACAGTCCCCCTGGTTGTAGCCCAGAGGGCCTTGTCACTGAGGGATGGCCAAGCACACTGGAAAAGCCTGGGGGAGGAGGGTGACAAAAGAGCCCCTCCGAAATACCCAGGTGCACTTGCAGGATGCTGGGGAAGACCAGACTTCTGTGAGTCAGTCCTGGGAAACGTTTGTCCCCCTGGCTCACAGTCTTGGGTCCTTCTCTCCTCCTGGCCAGGGAAAGATGTGCTTTTGTCTCCCTACCCTCCGTGTGCCCGGATCTTTCGCTACTTGCTCCAGGCTGCTCAGCACACAGGAGCCCGCTGGGATCTGCCCGCACCTGGCGTTCCTTGTGGAGGTGAGCCTGATGGCCAGCACTGCCTCGCTCAGCTGCCTCCAGCTCTATGCCCTTTCTAGCCACAGCTACCTGGGACGGTGCCCATGCCCTGTGCTGCTGCCTGGGCCCAGCCTGTGCGGTTCTGGGGCTCCTGCCGGCCGGTCCCCGTCACTGCCCTGTGCTTTCAGGTCCTTCGAGTTCCCTGGACTTGAGTGAACGCGATTGCTGACAGAGTCCTGCAAATCTTTCTCAGGTACCTGAAGAGCGAGTGCAGGGAGAGCGGCGGTCTCCTGGCGTTCAAGGCCCTCCCAGGCTCACTGAAATCCCTTGATGGTGAGAAGGGGGGGCAAGCAGCTGAAGCTGCACGGGGAATGCAGTCTCTTGGGCTTGGCTGGGCTTGGGTGCTGGGCAGTTGCTCCCAGCTCCCCTGCCTCCCCTTCAGCTGCCCGAATGCTTTAGGACAGCCTTTGGCCTCTAGGCCCTGCACCAGCAGGGTGGAATTTCATAACTTTGATCCACACAGACGCAGAACCAAAAAATGTTGGAGCCTGACTCAAGACGTTGAGGCTCCTGTGGGATGAAGATTGGAGAGATAGTTAGATAAAGGTCATGGTACCAGTTTATCATCTTGGACAAGGGACACCACCCATACCCAGCCTGATCGCACTGCAGCTGGCTGAGGCGCTTCCACGCCTCTCTTTTGACCATGTAAGGCTCTTGTGTGCCCACCACGCCACTGGGTGCTGCCCGGACACTTGGGCCCTGTGGATTTGCAGGCTTGCACCAGCTGAGCCCCTTGCAGTCCATGCCGAGGTCTTCTTTTCTTCTCTTCATTCAGAATAATAACCAGGTGCAGCAGCTCTCCATATTGCTCTTCCAAACATTGCTGACTCTTCCATTGGAAAAGAAAAGTAAAGGCCCTGAAGAACAAGTGAGCCACAGCCTGCTCCCACTTTTCTTCCACTGCCATGATGGGAATCGGGCGTGTCGGCACAGGTGAGGACTTGTGGGCTGTGCTTGTGTCCCCCTGGCAGGGGGCTTGGCTGCCTCCTGCCTGGGTGCTCTGCGGGGCAGCAGGCTTCTCCAGGCCTTGGCACAGGGATCCGAATCCTGCACCCTGGGCTGTGGGGCCATCTTCCTCATCTCTGCTACTCTCCAGGCTTCTCAGGATAACGCTACATTGTTTGCTCAAGTTCCTGAAGAGGAAAGATCTAGAAAAACGGCTGAACTAAGGAGAAACTCTGGATTTTCGGCCAACTGCCTTAGTAAGGACAGCCTGCAAGCCCCAGCCTCAGCCTGGAGAAGGCCATGAGTGCGGTGCTCAGGTTTATGGGGCTGGCAGCGTTGCCCTCTGCCCGCTGCTGCACCCAGAGGCCGCGCGGGCTCTTCTCCTAGGCTCCCTTGGGCCCCAGCCAGGGGCCGATGGAGCCACGGCTAAGGGGGGCTGCAGGGCGGGCCGGCACCGTGGCTTCCCCGGGCAGCAGCCGGCGCCCTCTGCTCCCTCGGTGAGCCCAGCGCCAGACGGGTGCTGGCTGCACCTCAGAGCTGTGCAGGCAGGGGAGGCCGGGGCTGGGCACAGGCAGCGCCCGGCCAAGGGGCTGAGCCTGCGCCAACCCTTCCCTCCTGCCGCTCTCTCCAGCTGGCAGACGACGAGGGCAGAGCAGCCGAGCACCTGCGCCGGGCCCTGCCCTACCTGCAGAGCCCACAGGAGTCCCTGCGAAGTGGCGGCCATCAGATTCATGGGGGAGCCATGAGCCCGGGCTTCCTCCACCAGCCCGCCCGAGCTCGGCCCCAGCACCAGCGCCGGCTGCCCCGGCAGCGCCACACCAGGGACAATGGCGCCCTGGAGCCCCGCCTGTGCCTCGGCAGCAGCGTGTGGCAAGTGCCGGGCTGAGCCCTGCCGGGCCAGCAGGGCGGTGTAGCACACAGTGCCGGCGGCGACCTGGCAAGGGAGCTGTGACACGGGGCCGTGACAGGCTCTGTGTCCCAGGCATCGCGGCGGAGCTTGACGGGAAGTATCAAGAGCTCAAGCTTATCTACAGTGGTGAGTGCGGCAGGGGGCTGGCAGTGGGGCGGCAAGGGAGAGCTGCAGCCCTGTCCCAGCTGGATGGGGCTCTGCGTCCTTGTGCGATGAGGATGGCCCTGGGTGGAGCACACAGATAGTTGTCAGGCCATGTTGGGGGATTCATGGCTGCTCTTCGGGCTGATCCCCTGTGGTCCCTGCTCATCTGGCCATGGCTAGTGCGGCTGGATGGGCCCTGGCAGGGGGCTCCTCCTCACTCCCTGAGATGTGGCATCTGACCCATGGCTCTCTTCCTCTCTGTACAGCCCTGGAAGTAATGGCAAATGACATCAGCCCTTCTGTCAGCACCTGTCATTCAAACTGGCATATCCTCAGGGACATTTAGAGAGACCTCAAATATTCCACGCTTTCAGAATCTGCATGGTGAGCTCCGTGGGCCTGGAGGACAAGGCTTCGTCTCGAGGGCTCCGCTGTCTGCGCTGCTGGAGCTCTGCACAGAGATGAGCCCAGAGGCTCTGTCTGCTGAGGCCACCTGAACCAGCGGAGATTTTAGTTTGTTCAATATCGTTCTTTCTTCTGTTTTTTTTCTGTAGTATAAAATATAGGATGTGTATAATAGACAGACACCCAGGAGCTTTCTTTTGCTGCCAGGACCTGCAGGGCATAGGGGAAGAGGGGGGAAAAGGGGTGCTTGGGCACAATGAGCTGCCCAGGCATGCAGTGCTGCAGGAAGAAAATGGCCAGAAGCCTCTTGGCCTTTGGTAGGTTCTGCTGAATGCCTTTGTGCTGCACCAGAAGCAGCTGGGCAGGGGCTGGAGCTGTGGGGATCCCTGCGGAGAGCGGTTGCTGGAGATGGCCAACAAGCCCTGTTCCCAGTCAGGAACCGCTATCTGTGTCCTCCTGCAAGGGTGTTTGCTGCTGGCTGCGCTACTGAGGGCTCCGAGGTGCCTCTGGATGGGGCTTCTCTGCAGCTGCTGTTGAGGCTGCGGGCTGCTGCTGCCAGGCAGCTGGACCTGAGCTGGGGGAGACCCTGAGGGGCTGGGGCACTGGGAGAAGCCGTGAGAATTGGGTGCCAGAGGCCGTAAGCAGCCCCTGGCAGCCGCCCTGTTCCTGGCACCCGGCTTCTCTGGGGCTTCCTCAGTGGGCGTTGGAGGGACCTCCCTAGAATCAGGCATGGAACCCTGGTCCCGGCCTTTCAGGGCGTGTGAGGCCAGGAGTGTGGGGCTGGCGTGTGCCTCCATGTGCTCAAGACTGGAAGCCCCAGGCCCCTCAGCCTTGGGCATTGAGCTCCACTGCCTGCTGATGGTCTTGCTCCTGTTGCTGTAGGGGGGGGCCGAATGCGCTGTGGCGTTAGGCGGCAGGCCTGAGCCAGAAGAGCAGCAGCTTTCAGCCCAGAGGGGCCACAGAAAGGCCCTTCTGGACAAAGGGCATTCCTGGCATTCCGAGGGCAGGGACACATGGGAGTATGGCAGGCTCCTTCAGGGTGCCACGGCTGGCTTTTGCACTGGGCCACCCCCCTGTGTGCAGGGCGGGCGCTTTGCTTTGCTGTCCTTGGCCTTTGTGCCATGCTCCTTTGGCTGCCTGCAGAGAGGGGCAGCCCTATAAAGGAGGGTGAAAGACCCTTTCTCCAACATCTCAAGGGGGGAAATGGAGCTCTCCTGGCCCTCAGCCCCCACTGTAAGCAGAGCAGAGCCTTTACCCCAAGCTCTGATGGCTTTCTTGCCTGCTGCTGGCCCCTGGCCACCAGGACCCCACTGCACTTGCTCTGCGTCACCGACAGTGATGGCTGGTGCCTCTGATTTTGCTGACGGGACCCTGCGGGTGCACTGTGAGGGAAAGGTGGGTGGTCCCAATGCTGAGGGCACCAGGGGTCACTGAGCAGGACGTGAGGTTCCCCCGCAGCTGCCGGTTGCCTTATGTATGTGTCATGAGGGAAGGCAGGAGGCCCCAGGTGTGGCAGAGTGGAGTGTCATGAAGGTCTCTGAAGTGGCATACAGCTGCCCTGCATGCACGAAGGCAACATGAGAGTCCCTGAGGGGAGGCGGGTGTCTGTCGTGTTGTCCCTCCGGGCCAACAACGTCGGTTGTCACTGAGGAAGGAAACCTGGATGAGAGTCCCTGAGGGGGACACGGGACACGCCACCCTGTCGCCGAGCACAAGCCACACATGGCGCACGCTGAACAGACACCCAGGACGGCGCTGATGGGGGACGTGGGCTCGCCCTGAGGGGACACGGCAGGGCGGGCCGGTTCCCGCTGTGCCGCTGCCGCCGCCGCCGCTCCCCGCCGCAGGGAAGCGTTTCCCGCCCAGGCGCGGCGGCCCGCCCCGCCGGTCCCCTCAGCGCAGGCGGGAGCTCCGACCCGCTGTGGCCGCCCTCGGGGCCAGGCGCCGGGCGGCCTTCCAGAAGCGTGGGGGAGTTGCCCTGGGGATTGCCCTGCGCTCATACCCACCGGGAGGATGGGGGCAGTGTTGTCTCAGAAACTAGGGGAGGGATTTCACTGTGAGCGGGGTAAAGCTGCAGTAGGCGTAGAGCAAGGGAACGTCACAGCACCGGAATGCGGACTTGCCTGGTGTCACCTGTAGGGCAGCAGCCATGCACATGTGGGCCTTTAACGTTGAGGTAATCACTGGAATGTGAGAATAATGAAATCGGAGGCGGATATGTCGAAGTACCATGTAGGGGGTGGGACATTTTCAGCAGGCAGAGTGACGTGGATCTCTAGGGGAACCAGGACAGAATTACTTTTGAGGGAGAAGGTTCTATGAGTAAGAATTTCTAGAGGAACACCAGGAGATCAGTTTTTGTGACAAAAACCTGAGGGAAAATGTTAGGGGCAAAATACAGAACATTGGGGGGTTATAATTAAAACCTTCAGCTTCTCTGACTTCCCCCTACCTCATCCCATGCGCCCCAGCAGGGGGAGCTTTGCCCCCTCCCTGTCCCCAGCCAGCCAAGCCCATGGGCACACTCGGGTGGGTGAGGCCCGGCCTCGAGGGCTTCTGCCGCAGGCCTGGAAGAGCTCTGGGGAAGCGCCAGAGCAGCCGGGTGCCAGGGACAAGGCGGCTGCCTGGGGGCTGCTTGTGGCCTCTGACACCCAGTTGCTCAGGGCTTCCCACCGCCCCGGCTCCTCAGGGGCCTCCTGGTGTTCTGACAATTGACAGAGGCAATTTAACGGACACACCACTGGAAATAATGTTCTTATTTTACTGTCAATAAGAAGGTACCACGTAAGAGATACCATTAAATAAAAAGTGCGCTTGGCTTTGTGACAAGCAAAAACAAGCAAGGTAGTGCACCTAAATAAGTACTATAAGAGAGAAAGAGAGCTATTAAAAAAAATCATCACCAGTTGCCTAAATTGTTTATCATCTTGCAGATCTGCACTTGCTGGGGAGCCACATTTTACACCAAGGACCTGGGGAACCGTTCCCAGCAATTGGGAAAATCCTAGGTCATCCATTCACCCAGAGATGAGGTTTCCAAATTTGCCCTGAAAGTGAATCCAGCTTTTATAGGCCAAAAAGAGCAAGTCAACATGACTCAATTATATTTTTAGCCCAGAAACCCCTGCAGCTGATGGCATACTTCAAAACCAGCAGGGACACAGCTAGGCCAAAGCCCAAACCTCTGCTGGGAGGGTTTCCCCTCAATTACCCTACAAATAAACCTCTATTCAAGTCAGTTGGGAAAGTTTCTTCAAATGATACATTTCTGGTACCTAACTACACAGGGTTATGTGACAGTTTCTGAAGCAGCTGGTTTGGAGTCAAAGAGCCAGCAATAAGAGTCCTTGTCATCTATTTGTAGCTAAATCACACTTCAGGGGACTTGAAGGAGTTTGGAATGAGTTAGAGACCAGACCTCTGAGTTTTTAGATGTTGCCATTTCTTTTTCTTCTACATAGACAGGAAGGATGAGTTTGGCTCACATCTCCACCACAAGGCTCAGAAGGTCACGAGACTCCTAGTTACAAGACCTTTTAAGGATTTATTGGCCAATCAAACACTGCCAGCAAGGATATTTATGTTTGAAAAGACAGGTGTCTGCTAAGGAAGAAAGGAGCCTCCCCTGAAATGGAAAATGTAAACCCCCTCCTTCTGAATTGTTGTAAGTTTGAAATTAAGGGGCTTTAAGGCAAAGATATGGGACAAGGAATAACTTCTTTAGTAGAGAAGAAAAAAAAATTAAAAAAAACCAAAGCAGTAATATAAAATAACAGTGGCAGAGTCAGAATATGGTCTGACTCCCTGTGTGTCAGGGTGTTGGTAGCAGTCCCATTAAATGGTGGCTGTAGTTCTCCTGGAGAGACAGGTGAGATTCTGTTAAAGCAGTGATCCTGTAGAAGGGTGGAGTTTTCCTCTGAAGATCCAGTGGTGGTGTGGATTGGTCTGGCCTTCCTCTGGGAATCCAGTGGGAAAGGACTGCTCCTCTGGGAAATCCAGCGGGAAAGGTGCTGTGGTGTTCCAACTGTCAGATTATATCCAGGAAGGAATGCTAGGCTCCACCCTCTGGGTGGAGCTTCTCCCAATGGGATGATGTAATTTTATCAGTCATGCAGTCAGCACCCGCAGAGCCCGGCTGCAAGGAGAGAAAGCAGAAACCGCCCGTCAGCTGAAGGCTCCTGTGCCCTTGTCCCAGCCGCCCGCGGTGCCCAGGCCATGCTGGCCGTGCTCAGAGCGGTGCCCAGAGCTGCCCAGCACTGCTGCATTTGGCAGCAGAGCAGGAGGGCAGGACATGTGCCCAGCCTGCAACCAGCCAGGGCACATCCACCTCCTCAGCAGCTGCCCAGAGCAGGATGCTCCTGTGCTCGCTGCCATCTCCCAGAAGCTCTGATCCCACCATGCCAGGCAGATGGGGACCCACCTCACGCCCTCCCCCGCTGGAAGAAAAGCTAGTCCCAAGCGATGTCCTCAGCTGTCTCCAAGGGCACTGTCCCATCCATGCTGCAGCTGGTCCCAAGCACTTCCTGATCCAGACTGGTCCCCACCTGGAACAGTTCCTCTAGAAAAAAAACCCAAGAAATTATTGAAAATAGATTACAGACAAAAAGGGGAAACAAGAAAAAAGGTAAAAAATCTTATCTCTGCCAGGGCCTTGAGGAAGGCCCAACCCCTGCATGGAAGGAAAAACCCACACACAGGTGAGGGAAGCCCAAGGCTTTCTCCCTTCCCCCCTGCACTGCCTCCCACAATAACGCTTATCCCAAAGCAAACAGGGGCAGTAGAGCAGTCCAAGCCCTTCCTTGCCTGCACAGCAAAGCAGCCCCAGCTCCAGCAGGTTCTGGAGTCCCACCTCTGCTCCCACCATGGGGGTTTGTTTGTGCCGGGCTGGCTGCCCCAGCCCCAGCCCAGAGCACGGTGGGTGCTGGGGGCTGTTGGCAGAGCCAGGAGCCCACTCCCATTTCATACCCAGCCCAGCCCATCCCCCCAGCCCTGCCAAAACCAGCTGGGCAGCCGACTGAAGGATCAGCTGCACCCGCCTCAGCAAAGGGGGAACCTTTGGTTCCTGGCCAGGCTGTGCAATGCCCAAATCTGGGGGCATCCCCCTGGGTGTGGACTCATCTGCAAATTCGCTGTGGAGCCTGGCTTTGGAGAAGCTGCCACAATCAAAGTCCATCATCTTCAGCTGGCCCGTGGCCAGGTCCAGGAAGAGGTTGCCATCCTTGATATCATCCTTGCTGTCTCCAGCAGCAGCAGTCCCACCTGGCACAGCGTCTCCAGGAGCTCCTTCTCCTTCCCTGGGGTGAGACCAGGCTGTCAGGGTTCTGCCCAGGGCCCCAGCTGTCAGGGAACCAGGACAAGCAAAACTAGCTTGGATGGTGGCCACCAGTGCTGGGCAGAGCAGCTCAACTCCAGCACAAGGGCTGTGTGCTCCCATCTGATGAGCCCTGGGCAGTGACAGAGGCAGGTAAAAAAAAGTCTGGCTTCCTTTGCTTCTGATGCCCAAGGCATGTGTGGAGCTGTAACTTACCAGGGCCCTGCATCACAGTGTGCCTGTGGCTCTCTCCCTTCTTCTAGGGCAGATGAATATCCTGCATCCAAGGATGACAGAGCAGCTCTTCTAATGAGGGCCTTTCAGAGTCCAGCATGGATAAACACCGCCTGATCAGATCTTGGCACTCTGGGCAGAGAAACCACAAACCGCCGGTCAGTTGGAGAAGGCTCCTGTTGGCTTTGCCTCACTATTCCCGTGCCCAGGCCATGCTGGATGTGCTCAGAGCTGGGCCTAAGCTTTCCCATCCATTCCCTGTTTTGGAGGAGAGCAGGACAGCAGGACATGTGCCACCTCCTCAGCAGCTGCCAGAGCAGGATGCTCACGAGCCTGCTGCTGTCTCCCAGCACTGGTATTCCCCCCATGCCCAGAGATGAGGATCCACCTTGAGAGAGCCCTTGTGGCAGCGAGAGTTGATGGTCCCAGCTGATGTTCTGGCCCCTCCTGAAAGGGTGCTTCCCACAGACCATCTGGTGCAGCAGGATGCCCAGGGACCAGATGGTAGCTGGCTTGCCATAGTACCAGCCAAAGTGGGTCCATTCCGGGGGGCTGTATGAGCGTGTTCCTGTGGAATACAGATGGAGTTCATCAGGGGGATGCTGCTGCTCCCAGAGCCTGGCCCCAGCATCCCTGGGTGTGCAGGGTCTGCTCCAGTGGCACACGGGGTGACCCACTGCCCTCTCACCAGCACCTGGGACTTGTGTATAAACTTGGGGTTGGAAAAGAAACCACTGGTACTGGAAGAGGGCAGCAGAAGAAGCCCTGGCAAGGCCCAACCATGAAAAGGAAAAACCCACTAAGTGCTAGGAAAAAACCATGCCTTCATCCTCCCTGCCTGCATTGCTCCAAAAAACCTTATGAACCCAAGACAAACCAGGGGAGTGGAGCAGTCCAAGCCCTTTCTCACCTGCACACCAAACTGTCTGGGGCACAGGTTTTGGCACCCCCTCTCTGTTACTGCCACCCACCCACGGGTGTTTTTGTCAGGCTGGCTGCCCCAGCCCCAGCCTCAGTCATGGGCAGAGTGGGGGGCAAAGGCTGCCAGCAGGGCTGGAAGCTGGCTCCCCACCCAGCCCTGAGCAAAAGCAAATTGGCTGAAATCTCAGTGTCATGAAGGGCAGCAAAAGGGAGAATCCCTGCTGCCACACCCAGCTTGGGCTGTGAGATGTTGGGCCATGAGATGCTGGGAGCAGGAGCACACCCTGTGTGGGCTCACCTGCATAGTGAGGTGGCCAGGTCAACCAGGATGTTCTCTGGTTTGATGTCCCTGTGCAGGACCCCACAGCTGGTGCAGTGCTGCACGGCCTCCAGCACCTGGCGGAACAGCTCCCGCGCCACCTCCTCGGGCAGGAACCGCCGTGCCCGAATGAAATGCTGCAGGTCCTGACACTGCTCCGGGCGCTCCAGCACCATCAAGACGTCGTTGGGGAGCTCAAGCCACTCCAGCAGCTGAACCACACCAGGGAAGCCAGTGGACACCTTGGCCAGCAGCACGATCTCCAGGGGTGCGCTGGTGCCGTCGGGCTGCGGGAGGAGCACGATGCCGTCAGTGGGGCTGATGCCGTGCCGGGGCTCGGGAAGCCCTCAGCCAGCCCGGGATGCTCTGTGCCCTGCGCTGGCCCCACGCCTGCTCTCTCTCGAGGCATCCTGGCCGCTTCCACCCTGCCGGGCCTCGGCTCATCCCCACCCGGCACGGCCCGGCTCTTCCCGCTGGCCCCGCTCACTCACCAGCTCGCCCCAGTGCCGGACGCGCTCCCGGGGCACCCTTTTGATGGCCACCTGCAAGCCAAAGTGAGCAGCGGTCTCAGCTCGCCGCCCGCCTTGCCCAGCCCCATCCTCCGCCTTCCTCCCTCCTCCTCCTCCCTCTCTTCCTCCTGCGCCTGTCGCCGGCCCCGCCGCTCACCGGGGCTCCGTCCGAGAGCCGCGTGGCCGCGAAGACGCTGCCGAAGCCGCCGCGCCCCAGCAGCGAGCCCAGCCGGTGCTGCTCCTTCAGGCCCTGCTGCGCCTTCCCTGCCGGCGGGACGCGGCTGTCAGCGCTCGGCCCGGGGCCGGCAACGGCCCCCGAGTGTCCCTCAAGCGCCCCGGGCCGGCCATCCCCAGGCGTTCGCTCCCTGCAACGGGACAGCGGCGGCTCGGGGCCGGCGGCCGCGCTGCCGAGCGGCGGAGCTCCGGCCGGGCAAGCGGCAGTGGAGGCAGCGGGAGCGGCCGCGCCACCTGTGTCCTCCTCGGGCCCCGGTAGGAGCCGGGGTCGGGGCCGGGGCCGGGGCCGGTGTCGGATCCGGAGCCGGGCTCGGGCCAGGCGGAGCCAAAGGGAGGCGATGCCGCCCCGGCCCCAGGCACTGATGCCCGCCCAGCAGCGCCACCGCCAGTACGACCAGAGCCGGCCGGAGGCGAGACCGCGGCGGGACGCCCGGGGCCGGGGACGGGGCAGCCCCGCCCGGGGCCGGGCCGGGGGCAGGGCCCGACCGGGCATGGGGAGAGAGAGCCTGGGAGAGAAGGGGACCCCGGGGAAGGGAGACCGGTAGAGGGTGCGGGACTGTGGGAGAGGGAGAGGACGAGCGAGAGGGACTTGTCAAAGTCGCTGCTTTCGCTGCTGCTTTTTCTGCTGCTGCCACTGCAATGAAGCGCCGGGGCCGTTTGTCTCTGTGTCCGTTTGTCCGTTGCCCACTCTCCCGCGTGCCGAGCTCCGCACTCCCCGGGGGCAGCCCCTGAGCCTGTCCAAACACGGGAACTTTGCCGTGTTCAGCCAAGACCCAGAGTCTGGACTCCTGCACAGTGGCACAGGAATCCCCTCAGTCCCTGCTGTGCATTGTCCCTGCTGAGGGTCAAACACTATCGGAGCGCATTCCCTGAATGCTGAATTTTTACCTGACCCAGGCACTGCACTTACCTCTCCAGCATTGCTTTCCAAAGAAAACCAGGGGAAGGAAAACTGTATGTAGCTCATGGTATTTGACAGTGTCTAAAACTTGCCAAGTCATGCATCTTAGAAGTGAGATCCATTTGGAATTAATGGGATGGAGAAGAAGTGCAAGATGGAAAAGGGGAGCATAAAAATAAATAGAGTAAAACATCTCAGATAGTTTCTTTCTGTTTTCATTTCATTTCATTTCTTAAAAGCTCTTTCAGTTTTCCCATCTTCTTCTCCTCAGTCCTCTTTGCTCTTTCCACGAATCTTTCCTGGAGAATGAGGTACTGCTTCTGTCACAAGATGTGCCACCAACTGCAGCTCCTCTTGGCTTTCCACACTGTGTGTGCAGCATGACTCTTGCAGCAAAGCAGGACAAATATTTGAAGAACTTGACAGCTTCTTCTTTCTTCTCCTTGTGGGCTGGGCAGTTGTGCCACTGGTAAGGTTTTCAATGTTACTGTTTTACCCTAAGAAAACATGATGGGCTACAAGGAATTGTTAGGGAATGCAAGCCTGACTGAATGCAGAGAAAGAATCTCCAGAGCCTGCAGCCAGAAGTGGAGAGCTGTGGGATAATCATTCCATCATCCCCATGGACATCTTGAAAGTGATCTAGAAGATGAAAATGGGCTGACCGAGGGAGTTTGTTTCAGTGTTCAGTTCAGATGCTTCTACATCTCATGCATTGATATGAATCAAGAGTACAGTCAGTTCATGAAAGGCACCAGAACATGCTGGACCTGTCAGGAGATGACTGAAAGAATCTGAAAAGGAGAAATGCAGGGAATGACTTGGTGAGCTTTGTCTATAAAAAGGGTCATTTTTTCCTAATAATTTCTGATCAATTCCCTCTGCTTTGTCTTTTCCAACAAGTCCGTTTTCATCCCAGATTCCCCATAAAATGGGAACCCTGAGCTTGTGGAAGTGCCTGAAAGATGCCCTGTTCCTCTGCAGGGACCCTGAGGCTGAAGCAGGAGCCTGAGCCCTCTCTGGGGAAGCCTCCTCCGAGCTGGAATTTGTGCCATGCTGGGAGAGGAGGAGGAGGGGGAGAGCGCTGGTGCTGTGTGGCAGGAGCAGGAGGTTTGGGCCGCAGGACATTCCGTCTGCGCCGCTGCCCCGCAATGGGCGGCCGTGCCCGGGGCTCTGGGCCAGGCCCCGCGTGCGCTGAGCTCCCGACACTGCGGGAGCTCCCCGGGCTGGGCTCAGCTTCCCGCTGGGACTGGGCAGCAGGCTGGGCTCCAGCTGGGATCAGCAGCAGCTGGAAATACCTCTGCGCATCTCCACTTGCTGCTGCTGCTGCTCAGAAGAAATAATGAAGCAGGTCAAGAAGTTCTGATTTCTCTTACTCCTGGTGGATTTTTTTCATTTGATTTGACACTTGAGAGGCAATTTCTGTGATTTTATTTCAGCAGCAGCAGCAACAGGGCTGTGTTTGAGCACTGTGAATGTGGCCTGTGTGGCTTTAATTCTCCTTGACTTAGTGCTCAGGGACTTTAGGGGATTTCAGGATCTGCTAATCATGATGCCTGTGACCAAAAGCCTGAGTTCACCTATTGCTGGCCGGGGGTCTATGTACAAAATCACAAACAGAATGGGACTGCTGAGGAACGTTTCTTGAGGTGTTTATTTTCCAGCATCAGTCTCATTACATTGTTATGACAATGGGAAGATGCCAGCAGTTTGCGTCCTCGGCAGCAGACAAAGAACTCAATGTTACAACTTACTTTAAAATTTTTTTTACCAATCACACAAAGCAAAAGCATATTGACAGTAGTTCTATCCTACCATTAGAAGCACACGTACCTTCGGTTAAAACAATGCCTGATTCTTTTGCATACAATGCCTGCTTGTAAGCCTTAAAATACAATGCTCAGAGCTCATTTATTAAGCTCAGTACTTCCTAATATCAGGCTAGATATACTTTTCTGCAGCTTAGGGAGTTTTGCTAGCGAAGTGTTAGTACACAAACCATTGTTCTATTTGCCCATATTTTCCTACTTCTTATTTGACTTTTCTGCTGCCCTATCTCATGGTTACCGCTTTGCTCTAATCACAGTTCGGCTGTTACTGAGGCCTGCCTTTTGCAACTTTCCCAAACCCCTCTGATTTTAAGGATTCCCACATTCACCATCAAGAAAGCACTCTGGGTAGCACTGATCAAAAAAGGCAATTGCAGTTTTACAGATAAATTTCAAGTGGAAAGCAGAAGAGGGGTAAGAGGAGCCATGATCTCCAATTGCCAAGGCAAAGGCAGCAGCAGCCTCCTGCTGTCACCTCAGGGTGAGTAAAGCAGTGCTGAAAACAGCGCTGGACCCGATCCTTTCTTTCTCTGCAGGCTGGGTCAGGGCAGCACAGGCGGGCCCTGCACAGTCAGGGCTGTGTGTGGGTGATTGCTGCTCTACTCCAGAACTGAGCTGGAAAAAGCCCTTGGGAGCCGAGGCAGGAGCAGGCGGGAAGGGGCCGGCGCTGCTGCTGCTCCTGGCCGGGAGCCCCACATCTGCCCTGCCCAACTCCAGCCTCTCCTTCCCAGCCCTGCTGTGGCTGTAAGGCCGGAGTGCTCTGGCAGCTTGGTCACTGTCCTGCTGTGTGTCCCTGCTGTGGCCACAGGCAGGGACAGGCCATAGGCACTGCTGGGACACAGCTGGGCTCCAGCACAGCAGCTCCATCAGCCAAGGGCATCTCCTGAGGGCAGGGCAGGGAGGCTTTGCTCTCCTCCAGAGCTGCTGTCAGCAGTGTGCCCCAGGAATGCCCTGGCACAGCAAAGCCCAGTGCCTGGGGCAGAGGGGAGTGTGCAGGGGGGCTGACAGCAGTGTCCTGGCACAGCCAGAGCTCCTGGCATGGACCTGAGGGAGCAGCAGAGCAGGGCCTGGGCTGTGTCTTTGTTCTGAGGACAGCCTGGGAAGGTGCCCCAAGGCAATTGTCCCACACAGCCCCTGCAACCACCATTGCCAGCACTGGCCTCTGCCCACCTGCAGGAGGTTGTTTGTCCCTGCACGGAGGGACACCAAGTGACCAGGCCAGCTGGCCATATTTGCTCTGTCCTGAGGAGATCTCAGCAGTGCATGGTGTGTGTGGGTGGGGAGATGAACCCCAGTGAGCACATACACCATCAGCAGCACCCGGGGGTGGCACAATTCCAGTGGCACAAACAGTGCCTTGAGGCCACTTCACTCTGAGAGTAAAGTCCTCTGCAAAACCACCTGAACTCTTTGCTAGGCGGTGCTGAGGATTGCATGGAGAGAAACATCCAGGGCAGGGAGGCTCCCGAGGAAGCGCTCAGGTGTCCAGGGGTGGCTTTATGGTGCTGAATTGTATCCCCATGTGTCTGTTTAGGGCAGAAATAAGTTCTGCACCTTTAAGACTGGTCCCAAGAATAAAGGCAGGGAAGTGACAGGGTGCAGTTTGTGTGTGCAGAAGCTTCATTGTCACTGCCCCGGAATTCTTTCTCTCTCTCTGCGTGTTGATCTGCAGCACAGGCAGCAAGCAGGAGAGAGCTCTCCTTTGCTTTTAGTTTATTTTAGCTAGCTGATGCAGAGAAAGTCTCTGGACTGTGGTTTTTCCTTTCCTTGGAACTGTTCAGCCCTGCTCTGGACCAATAACCCAGAAGAACCCTGGGAGCTCAGGCCAGTGGCCCACCAGGGCCTGGGAGGAGACATTCCAGTGTCAGAGGGACTGACAGAGACTGAGGGAGCCGAGCCACAGCCCAGGGAAGGGCTCTGCAAACCACAGAAGGACTTTCTGAATTTGCCATCTCTTCAGAACAGCAGGAGGTTTCATTTGTTTAATATTATCTTTCATTTTTTTCATGTTTGTGAGTACTTTGCTTGTTAAATAAACAGTTTTTTCCTCTTTTCTCAAAGGAGATTTTTGTCTCCTACACAAGTGGGGGGAGGGGCTGCTTGATCTTGCTTTCCAGAGGGACCCCATTGGAGGCTTCCTCCCTAAATTTGACCTAAACCAGGACATCAGGGCAGCCCAGGACTGCACGGAGACACCACTGGAGTGGGGGTCTGTGGGGAGAAATCAGAGCTGCCTCCCTTCTGAACCACCCTGAAGACCTGGACAGGGCTGTGCTGTGTTCTGGGCACTGACCTGGAACTGAGGGATGTGGAAAAGGCCTTTGTTGTCAGGGCTGTTGAGAAGGCTGGGCAGTGTCACTGTGGGACCTCTCTCAAACCCCTTGGAAAGGCCAGAGCCAGCCCAGAGGGTCCTGGGCACTTGGGAAGGGCAGACATGGAACCAGTCTGCAAACAGGGCAGAGAGGGGGACTGGGAGAGTCACAGCCTGGTCAGGCTCAGCACGGAAGGGGATGTGGCAAATCCTCCTGCAGCCATTCCAGGCACTGGCAGGACAGGGCAGGGACTGCAGAACCCACAGTGGGAGGGAAAAGAAGGGGATGTTGTGTGCCCAGACTTCAGCCAGGCCAGGGACAGGGTCTGCTGTGGTCTGCTCAGAGCCAGACTGGAGAGAGCTGGGTAGAAGGAGTGGAACATGGGGTGGGTGGAAATTTGGCTGAACAATGAGGGTCAAATGTCATCCATGGCACGGAGTCCTCTTGGCAGCCACGCCCTGGTGACATCCCTCAGTGACCAGCCCTTGACCACCAGGGTGGAATATTTCTATTGTCTCTACAAGGGCATGAAATGCACTTTCAATTCCTTTGTGGATGCTGCCAAATTGCAGGGAGTCTGTGACCAAACTCATCTAGAAAATGGTGAGTGCAAAACATTATTGGGCAAAATGACTGAGTTGGGTAAATTTGTCTCGCCATCAGGCGCCAAGCAAGCCACAAGAAAGGGCAGAAAAAATTTATGCATCAGAAGAAAGGCAGCTCAATAGGGAAAACTCAAACTCAACCAAAAAAAAAAAATGAACTCAACCGAAAAAACCAAAGCAAGACCCACGCACAGCAACACAAAAACCCCACAAACAAACCAACCACAAAATAAGGCCACAAACAGACGTAAAGCAAATCCACAGGGAATCTCCAATCAGCACAAAATGTTTGACCACCTTCTGGCAGGAGAGGATTCTGTATGTGTAGGAGCTGTTTTGAAAGAAAAATATCTTTAAAAAAAAAGTCCCCAACTCCCCCTTGTCCCCCACTTCTCTCAGTGGATTGCTGATCATGGTGTGACATGGAATGGAACATCCCTTGGGTCAGTCCAGCCCAGCTGTCCCATCCCTGTTCCCCAGGAACACCTGCCCACCCCAGGCCCATGGGTTGGGGGTTTGCAGATGCCTCATGTGGGGCGAGCACTGAGACAAGGACAGGAGAACAGAACAACATTTACTCTTGCCAAGGACAGCAGAACAGAACAGCACAACCTTGGAGAAACTGATTTGGATGTACCTCTGGCAAACAGAAGTGACACAAAATGCAAGCAGGATGCCAGCTCAGCTCTGCAAGGCTGACAGAACAGAAGTTATGCTGAACAATAATATTGCCCTTACTCAAAAGGGGGATCAAGAACAGCCACCTAAAAAAGACACAGTCTGTTGAGGACAGATCCCAAAGAACCATGAAAGGATATGTGATAAGGGGTGCAACTATGTTAAATAAACTTAAATGAAGTGAGGATAGCTAATGGATACATAATCAGTGTGTGTGATAAAAACCCTGTTCATTTAATGCTCAGTGCACCCAAATGGAGGAAGGATGCCCCAAGTGACCACCGTGCTGTAATAAAGAATACCTGATTTCAAATACTCAAAACTCTGTTTAGCAGTTTCTATCCTGTGGGTTTCAGTATCAGTGGTGTCCTTGACTCCATTATGCCCCACACTTTCACAGTGGCCCCTTGGTTCCATGAGGCCCTGCTGTGTAACAATGGACCCTTGGTTCCCTTTGGGTTCTGTACTGTCAAAATGACCTCCTTGGATCTGCAGTGCCACAATGCTCTCCTTGGTTCCACGAGGCCCTGGAGTGTCACAACAGCCCCGTGGTTCCATGAACTGCCAGAGTGTCACCCTGGTCTCTTGGATCTGCAGTGTCACAATGGACAATTGGTCACAAGCAGCCCTGCTGTGTCACCATGAATATTTGGTTCCATGGGGCCCCACAGTGTCACAACGGCCCCTTGGTTCCACGAGGTTTCACAGCATCTCCATGGTCTCCTTGGATCTGCAGTATCTCTATGGACCATTGGTTCCATCTGGCCCTGCTGTGTCACAGTGGTTCCTTGGTTCCATGAAGCCCCACTGTAAAACAATGGAATCTTGGTCCCGTGAGGTTCTGTACTGTCACAGTGGTCTCCTTGGTTCTGGACTGTGACAATAAACCCTTGGTTCCATGAGGTTCCATGGTGTCACAATGGTCTCCTTGGTTCCATGAGGTTCCATGATGTCACAATGGTCTCCTTGGTTCCTCAAGGCCTTGCTGTGTCACAATGGACCTATGGCTCCATGAGCTTCCATGGTGTCACCATGGTCTCCTCAGATCCACACTGTCACAATGGACAATTGGCTCCATGGGCCCCTGCTGTGTCACAATAAACCCTTAGTGCCATGAGGTTCTGTGGTGTCACAATGCTCTGCCTGGTTAAGCGGGGCCCTGGAGTGTCAGAATGGCTGCTTGGTTCCATGAGCTTCCAAAGCATCAACAATGGCCTCCTTGTTTCTGCAGTGTCAAAATGGACCCTGGTTCCATGAGGTCCCTAAATGTCACTGGTGTCCTGGGTTCCATGTGGCCCTGCTGTGTCACCACGGCCCCTTGCTTCCATGAGTTTCTGTACTGTCAGCAGTGGTTCCTTTGTTCCAATGAGGCCATGCTGTGTCACCATGGACCCTGGGTTCCATGAAGTTCTTCAGTGTCACAATGGCCCCTTGGATCCATGATGTCCCATAGTGTCACCATGGTGTCCTTGGATCCACACTGCCATAACAGACCATTGTTGCAGCCAAAATAGCTGCTAGTAAAGCCCAGGGTAGGGAAGCAAAAAGGGCCTTTGCATGGTATCCACAGATGTTTAATTCAGCCGTGCAGTGAGATTTTCAGGGTCACAAGGCAGGACTCCTGGGGGCAGTCCAGGTTCCTGTATCTCCAGAGGTGGAGGCTGATCAGTGCCATGGGGGCAGTACAAAGATGGGGGCCAAGGGGGGAATAGGGAGGGAGTGGCTGAGGGACACAGAACAAGGGGAAGGAGCCAATGGGGTCAAACAGCTTTTGAGGGAAGCTTCTTGTGTCTCCCTAACCAAGGGAATGCCTCTCAGGGTCTCCACAGCTGCAGAGTGTCAAAATGGCCCCTTGGTTCTTTTAGGCTCCTCAGGATCACAGTGGCCCCTTGGCTGCATGAGGCCCAGCTGTGTCACATGGCCCCTTGCTTCCATTGGGCCCCACAGCATCACAATTGTCCCCCCGGGGTTCCATGAGGCCCTGTAATGTCACAATGGACCTTTGGTTCCATGAGTCCCACATTGTTCCAAGACTCCTTAGTTCCATGGAGCCCTGTACTGTCACAATTGTCCCTTGGTTCTGTGGTGCCAGACAGTGCCACAATTGCCCTTTGGCCCAACAGGGCCTCATAGTGTCACAATGGACTCCTTGGTTCCATGGGGACACAAAGTGCCACAATGGCCCTTTGGTTTCACAGGGCCTCAAAGTGTAAAAATGGCCTCCATGGTTTTATGAGGCCCTCCTGTGTCAAAATGGATTTTTGTTTCCATGATGCCCCACAGTGTCACAATGCTCTCCTTGGTTCTGCACTAGAAGAATCTCCCCTTGGACCCTCGGAGCCCCACACTGTCACTACTGTGCCCTTGGTGCCATGAGGCCTTGCAGTGCCACAATGCTCATTTTGTTCCACGATGCCCGATGATGTGTCATAAAGGTGTCATGGTTTGAGCCTGGCACAATGCCAGTGCCCCCACGAGAACACCTCCTTCCCTGGCACCTACTGTGAGATGTGATCAGAGACAGAGCAAAGCAGGCTCCAACTTAAGATTAAAAGGAAAAAAAAACATTTATTAACCTACAACTACAAAGGAAGACACACAAAACACATAGAACACAAGATGAAAACCTTCCAAATTCTTCCTCCTCCCCCCACCAAATTTCCAATTCCACTGCCACCCTTCAGATAATCGATTCTCAGTCTCTCAAGAAGAGAGGAGTCCCTCTTGCGCCACATGACTTCCGTGTCCAGTGCTCTCACAACTGCACATGGATCAGAGCTGCTTCTAGGGTTTTTCATTTTAAGGATACTTTGACCAGTTCCAAAGGGAGCACAGTCCTCCTCCTTTTGGGACACCTGTCCCCCCCAAATTTCACCCCCTGGGGCCGAGGGGTCTCTTGAACAGAGATCGTCTTCTTCTTCTTCTCTTCTTCGAAGCGGAGGGCACCACCACCACCCTCCTCACCCGTCGTCTCTGTTCACTCCTCCACATCACTGCACTCTCTTGGCTCTGAGCCATCGCCTCCCCCTAGAATGCAGCCTCTGTGTCACAGAAACACCAGTGGTTCTGCTGTGGCTACACAAGAAAAGTCCAGCCCAAAGCCACTCCATCATCTCCTCCCACCTAGAATTTTCTCAACATCTTCTCAATCTCAACAACTTCTCAATCTCATCAACTTCAGGAGGAATCAGCATTAGCAAGGTTCTCATCTTCCTCGGAGGGGTTAAAAGTCCCAGGCTCTGCCGATTTACTTCATCAACTCCCACGCCTGGCTGCCCTGCTGGGCACCCCCCCTTCTCCTTCACGCCGGGCCACTATCACCGGCACCGGCCCTGTCTCTCTCTCCCTCTCTCCGGGGTGGGGGGGGGGGGGGCGGAATGGAGGATGGCTGCCCGAAGCCCTTGCAATGTTCTCCTCCACCCTTGGGCCCAGGCCTGGCCTACCTCCCTCCGGCCACATGGCTCCCCTCCCCCCTGCCCAGCTCGGCCGGGCCTGGGGGGGGTCTGCTCACTCTCAAGCGGGACTCCAAGAGGAAGTTCCCCTGGGAGATCACAGCTTTTAACCCCTGTTTTCTCAGAGGCGTATCCATGCCCTCAGTGGACAAACCAGGTGCCAATATTAAATCTGAACACCGATTGGCTTGCCCACACCATCACAAAAAACTTCATTTCCTCTTAAACCACGACACTGCACAACGGGCAGGAGGTGGCTCGGGGTCCCCTTCTGGAGTTCAGGGCCACCATTGCGGGACATTCAGGCACCTACCAGTGCATGGCCACCAACCAGGCAGACGAGCATCGCGTGTTCCGGGCACTCAGCCCAGAGCTGGCCCTGGAGGTGACACCGTGGGACACAGGGACACACAGAGACACAGGTGGGGTCACACAGGGTCGCCAGGGAGTGCAGGACCCCTGGGGTGATGGTTGACCCTGATGTGTCCCCCTCTGTTTCTTGCAGTGGCTGCAGGGGTCGGTGGGGCCCTTTTCTTCCTGCTCCTGCTCATGGATGTCATTGTGGCCTGGCACCGGTGGCACCGTGGGGGTGGGTGACAGTGGGGGGATGGGGATCCCAGGGAGCTGTAGAGGCCCTCAAAATTGGGGAACCATATAGTGGCTTCCACAGCCCTAGAACTGTGACCTTGTCTGGGGGTCCTGTAGGGTTTTGGGTGGTGCTGGAGGGTCCTGAAAAGATGTTGAGGGTTCTTTCAGTGGCCCTGGGGGCTTCTGGGAGGTCTCTGTCCCTGCTGGGCTTTGGATCCTTGAGGCTGAGTTGGTCGGGGGCACTGGGGAGGTTCATGAATTCTGGGAGACTTCAGGGATGATTGGGCATCCTGTGGGAAATTGAGGGTCCCGTGGGGGTTCAGGAGACCTGAGAGGGGTCTGGGCCCAGGGACCCCACAGTCACCCCTCTCCTCTTTCCTTTGCAGCTGCCAGGAAGAATCAGGAAAGGTGAGTGGGGGGCTCAAACCACATTCTCCCCTTTTACCCCAACCCCCAAGACCTCCCATTCCCTCCCCCACATCCCCTTTATTCCCCCAGGGCACCCCCGGATCCCCCGGCCCCCCCAGAGGAGGGGGAGGTGCTGTACACCCACGTCGTGGTCACCAGGCGGGCAGCAGGTGAGTATGGAGGGGACACACTCAGAGGGACATGTCACCCATGAGTGTCACCCCACCCAGATCCCACAGCCCGTGTCTCTCGCAGTGTCCCCCCGTGCCACCACACTCCAGGATCCCCAGGTGACCCACGCGGAGCTGCGGGGACCCCAGGGGCAACTGCGGGAACCTGGTGACATCTACGGGAATGTTCTGTGACACACGGGGGAACTGGGGGGCAGTGGGGGTCCCCACCCATGGGCACCCACTCGTGTGTGTGCTGCCACCAAAACTGCCCCTCTTCCTCCCTGTGGGGGCACAAAGATCCCAAAGGGCTGAGAGAAAAACAATTTCCTGAAATAGCAATGAGAGAGAATAAAAGCAACAGCAACAAGGTTCAGAGTCCAAATTGTCACAAAAGGAACAATTTCCAGGGAAAGCCCCCAAAAAGGAACAAACCCTGGATGTATCCCACAGCACAATTCCTCCACCAAGGGAACATGGCAGGGCCCTGGACCTTCCTTGCTCTGATGACCAAAGCGGCCTTCAGGAGGCTCTGGATTCTCTTGTCCCCTGTCCGAAACCCCTCCTGTGCCGTGTTCCACACACGAGGATGTCACAAAGGCCCTGTGAGGGTTCCAGAGCCTCCCCCTTTTCCAGGACAGTCGGGATCAGGCCATGGAACAGGGTGGGGTGCCAGAGACAGGAAAAGTTTGATGTCTGGAGACATTTTGGAACACCTGTGTGTGGCAGGCATGCGTCAAGCCTTGCTTTTGGTGAGACAGGGCCCCATCTGTCCATCAGTCTGTCAGCCGTGGCACACTGGGGACAGTGTGATGCTCTGCCAAGCCAGCTCCTGAGTGGCCGGGTGACCGGAAGTGCCAGCTGGGGAGAGGGCCCTTGGTGGCCTGACTGGCTTAAAGGGCAGAGCATGAGGTGGCCAAGTCCCTGACCCTGTCTCCTCTTGGGGTATCTGTCCCATCCACACTGGAACTCAGGATTTGGCCACTCATTTAAATGAGAAATATCTGCCAAAGAAAGTGGGAACTTTCCTGGAATGGAAAGAAGACCCATGCCTAAAATTTTTTTCATTTCAAAGATTATGGGGCTTTCAGGCAGAAGTGTAGGAAAAGGAATAACAGCTTTTTACATGGAAATTTATAAACCAGAACAGAACCAACAACACAAAACCAAAACTTTCCCTCCTTCTCAGCGCTGTTGGGTTTTCTGGCAGTTATAACCATGGCCAGCAGGGGGCGCTGCAGGGAGCACTCCCGGCCAGCAGGGGGCGCTGCAGGGAGCACTCCCGGCCAGCAGGGGGCGCCCCGGTCGATCTCCATCCCCTCAGGGGCCGTGGCGGCCTTGGACAGAAGGAAGGAGGGGAAATCGCTCCTTTTGCAAACTCACGGGCGCCAATCGGTCCCGGTACCACCACTGGCAGCGGGCAGAAGCTGCCAAGGCAGCAGGTTGGATCCCAGTGCCCAGTGGCAGCGTAGCAGTGTCCTGGGGCCAGGCACATTCCTTAGGGAATACCCATGACCACTGTCCATGATCCCGAATGGAAGGAAGGCAGCACTTGACCCCAGGCAGGTCTCAGGACCACAACAGCTCCTCTGGTGGCTTTACACCACAATTCCTGCAAACCCTCATCTTTCAGGTGAGGAGGACAGGGATGGAGAAGCTTTGGGGACACCTGGAATCCAGAGAGGGTCACTCCCCAGAGCTCCACCGCAGCCACAGGGCAGAGCCACTGCTCGATATTGCTGGACTTTTCCCTCTTATTTGGCAGCTACAGCCTGAACCCAAACATTCTTTCCATGAGGTTCCAGAAAGGCTGCAGGTTTTGTCCAAGAAGGAGGGTCCAGGTCAGGTTAGTGAGGAGGTTGGTGTGGGATTTGCAGTAATCCTGGAGGTCTCTCAGTCCCTTCCCTAGAGGAACAAATGATCAATTGCTGCATTTCCGGACTGGTTCCCTCCGACCTGCCCCTGCAGGGCGGGTTTCCAGCCAGCCCTGCTCTGAAAACCATCAAAGGCCCTCGCAGAGCCACTGCTTGGGCTCCCTTTGGGCTTTGTGCTTCTTGCAGGGCTGAGCAAACCACAGACAGGCCTTTTCCCCCACAGAATTCTCACCTGTGCAGCAGCTCTAAAGCTGCCAGAATCAAAGCCAAGGGGGCAGGGGGGACCCTGAGGTCCTGGCTGCCACCTGGGGCTGGCCAGAGCAGGGCTGCCAATGGCCATCCCTGTGCAGTAGGGCTGGGCCATGGCTGGGCCCCACCTTTGGAGGGCCATTGGCTTCAAGGAGAGGAGTTTGGGAGCTCCCTCCTGCCCTGGGCTCCATTCCGGAGCTGTTCTTGTAGGCTCAGATCCTGCAGGGGACGAGCAAGAAGGGAGAAGTCTGAAACCTCCCGGAGCTGCCACACCAGACAGAACCCCTTGGCCAGCATGTGTC